>NC_139502.1:5010865-5224710 GCF_008360975.1 Lichenostomus cassidix | reverse complement strand
GATATTCATATCTGAAGTCGTGGCAAGCTCCTTTTCGTTCCTTTTAGCTGCACCTTATGCCCCTCAGTGCAAAAGCTGCCAGGAGCTTGCTGAAGCAGAAAGAAGCATTGTGAGCACATTGTGGCTGAAAAGCAGCATTCTGGTGTAATTTGAACGAGTTCTGACACGAACACTGCTGCAGTGTGCTCAGCAGCTGGTTTGCTCGCTTTCTGCACACAGCCGGAGAGCAGCAGAGCTTGTCCGGAGCTAAAACGCGCTTTAGGGCGAGAAAGCCGCGAAGGGCTCACTTCAGCCGGGCAAGGCTGCGTGCGGAGGGGGGTACTGGAAGAAAGCCTTCTCTTCACCTTCTTCCTTCTGGGACAACCATATCTCGTGCAGATATGCATATCTGAAGTCGTGGCAAGCTAATTCTCATTGTTACATACCACCTCATTCTGTCTATCTTGTTGTCTGAATCTAAAGGGAAAGCTTTTCTTGCTATGTCTTGCACAAAAAACTGGATTGAGGAGGACGTTTCCATGGGCTTGCCCCTGAAACTTGTGGAAAGTATGCACACACACACACGCACACACACACACACGTGGCTAGCACAGGTCTTTCCCATGAGAAATCCTTTTGTGTTTTATAAATAAAGATAAGGTTTGGATGTTATTAAAAACAGTGTCCCAAGCCTTGGACGGTGCAGACCTGGCCAATCAGGCCTAGGGGGAGGTTTTTGACTGTCCAATCTGGGTGACTTTTGAAAACTCTACATATATGATGAAATCAAAACAATAAAGGCCTTTTCCTTCTTGCCACTGAGAACTGGATTCTCCTCTCTGCTAGCGGCTCAACAGCGACTGCGACACATTTAGATTATATATATACATATAAAGTTGAGAAGGAAAGTGCAAATTACTCATGTGTGTTGTCTAGTTTAGAGACTGCAAAGACACAATGAAGGCCAACACTGTCTTTTTGTTCTAGGATTTTTTTTTTTGCTAGCAGTTTCTGGATGTTTTGAAGGGGTCTGCATTCCACGAAAGTTGGAGTGTAAGGTGGTACATAGAGCTTGAGGGAAAGTGCAACTGCAGTCAGTTTGATGCAGTCCAGTGGGTGCGATTTATACGTTGAGCAACTGATTGTGGTGAAGAAGTTCTCAAAGAAAGAGGCAGTCCTGCGATCGCCTTTTTTTTTGCACTCTCGAAACAACATAGCCAACAATGAAACGATTCCTTTTCCTTCCCCGCTAGATGCAGGATCACATTCTGTCAGTCTCCAAGAGACAGGATCCACCACGGAACTCTTCCATGGACTGCTGCTAGCACACGGGGCTGGGCCAGCAAAACGCTTGGCTTTTGCCTGGGAAACCACACGGAGGCGGTGTTTTCTCGCAAATAAAGGAAACGCACCAAGCCCGTCTCGAAACCATCGCAAGCCCACAGCCAAGTTGGAAAGTCCCTGCTCTCAAATCAACTGTGTCAGGGCAAAAAGATTGAGCTGATCTACCCCTTCCAAGTGCAAACTCTTATTTGCACCACACTCAAACGGCAACAGGAACTCCTTTGCCCTAACAAATCTTTTCACTTTCACAGAGTCTGGCTACAAACCTGAAAACATCTGGCAAAAACAGAGCTCACAAACGTGCCAGCTGAGAAAGCTCTTGCTGCCTACAACTTTGACTGCACCCATCGAACTACCAGCACACCCCCTGCTATTGGCACTTTCCTTCTCTGCTCTTGGTACCATCCTAAGCCTTCAGTCTCACTGAGTCAGCATCCAGTCAGAGCCAACACCAGTGACTGTTTACACACCTACAGGAACAGGACAAAAAGCTCAACAGCTTGGCCTTTGCATTCCCACTGACAGTTCAACAGCTCTAAGCCAGAGAAATGCCTATTGGCAAAAGCTGCTAGATTCGCTAAGACCAAACAATGTGCACATCCAAACTTGTTTTCTTTGCAAAAGAGAGGAATTATAAGCCCATCTCCAAAGAAATGCCGTCCCCTCCTCCAAAATACAAAACATCCTGAGGCTGATCCCACACAAAGGTGCCAGAACACTGTGCCTGGGCATTACCTGCCCAGGGCACTAGGTCGTCTGCCCACCAAGACTGAGCAGAGAGGCTTACCTTGTCCAAAAGATGGTGCTGCCAGAATTTCAGAAGGCCATTTCTGAGAAGTGGAAACCACCTGCCAAAATGAATCTTTCAAGAGACCACCTTTCAAAGATGGATTCCAACTCCATAACTGTACAAATTGAGGCAGTGCTTCCACACCAGATATGCCAGGACAGAAAGTTGCTGGCGCTCTGAAGCTCCGCTAGGCAGCTTCTTTTCTGCACCTCCAGCACTGGGGCTACATGCTTTCCTTCCCATGAAAAGGCATTGCCATTCTTATTCAGGAACTCAGCAAGCCAAAGCTGCATACCACCTCCAGTATTGGATACATCCAACAATTACTCCTACACAGAAGGAGCCAGGAGAGAAATGTCTTGCTGGACTATACCTCCCCATGGTACCTTAACTTCTGCTCCACCGGCACTGGCACTATGGCCTTTGCTTCCCAAAGAAAGGCACTCTGAATCATTTGGCCAGGACTTGCCTAGTTTTTCCTAGCCTCCCCTTGCTTTGCTTGCCTTTCCTACATTTGTCTTGCCCTGCCTACATCTGCCTTGCTTTCCTTTGCCTTGCCTACCACTCTTTACCTTGCCTTCCGTGCAGGCAAGGCAATGCAAAGCAAGCGTAGGCAATTGTAGGCAAATAAAGGGAGAGGGAGGCAAGGCCAGAACAGTGAGGGGAAAGCAAATGGAGCGGTAGGCGAGAGCAGGCCCAGAAGTTATAGGCAAGGCTGGGCATAGGAAGGTAAACCCAGTGATGGGTTAGGCCAGGCAGAAACAGGAAGCACTAGGCAAGGCAAGGTCCTGGAGGAAAGCCATAGGCAGGTGGGGCATGGGCATGCAAGAGAATGCAAAACCATGGAGGTTTAACAGGACAAAGCAAGAAAATTGTTGGGCTGCCAAGGCAAGGCAGGTGAGAGGTACCCTCAAGGATTCCTGGTAGACAAAACAGCGAAGACAGACTGATTTGACTGGCCTTGGTCTCACCTGTGCTGTCTCTAATCTGCACTTAAAACACTGGGGCTTTCCTTCCTATGCAGAAGAACTGTCATTCTGGTCCCAGAGCAAAAGAGCAAAATGTGGATGGCCTGTCCAAAATTCGTACATGCATGAATTGTCGCCAGACAAAAGCTGTCTGGACAGATGGGTTTGGTTTCACGTAACCTCCTACGGGCTTCCTCTTACATGCTCCTGAAGTACTGGCAGTACAAGAAGGCCTTGAGAGTCCTCAGGGATGCAGGCAGGGCAAGGCAAGTTGAAGAAATGCCACGGAAAGAGGGGGCTTGAATTCCGGGTGCAGGTAGGGTGAGCAAGGTGATGCAAGACAAGGGAGGACTTCAAGGGCAACACAAGGCAACTGCTGGGTTTGCAGGGCAAAGCAGTGGAGAGGTCAGCAAGGCAAGGAGAATCCTAGAAGAAGAGAGGGCAAGGCTGGGCCTGGACAAATGGGTAGGGAAGTCAAGGTGGGGGATGGGTGAGCAAGTCAGTGCAGGGCAGAGGAGGGATGGAAGAGCTAGAATGGTCGCCTAAGTTCATACAACAAAACCTATCAAAATCTTTGCACCCATGCCCATGTGCTAAATGCAAAAAAATAAATTGCTGCTTGATTTTATAACATAGTATATCTAATGCTGTCTACATCAATTAACAAGCCAGCTATAGCTATGCTGGTAGCATTACTAAACTTTGCCAATGAACAGCCAAGTTTATTTAGGCTCCTGAGGGCTTGTGCACTTGTAACCCCAGGAGCTAATGAACAGGCAGTGATTATCTTGGAAGCATTCCAGAACTCAGCTGTATCTCTGCAGGCAGGAGTAAAAGCATGTGTGCTGTGAGTATGAGAGTGGTGAGTTCAGTCTTGTTGGATCCATAGTGCAATTGTCATATTGAGATAAGAGGGTTAGTTTTCCCAAAGTATGTGGATCACCTTTATTCGCCATGGGCACTGTGGCCTATGCTCAGTCCCCACAGATTAAGGAAAGACCCTGTGGGAGTTGTATATGTGTACTAAAACTCAAGGTTAGTTGTGCTGCGATTGAATTACACCAGTGTGAAGCATTTTGATACCACAGTGTTGTGACATTGACCCACCAAGCTACAGGGCTATTCCTTGCGCTGATAAATTTAAAGATGGTACAACTATCTCCATTCAAGGTGCCCAAAATCCGCAACTCCTATGGGGGTAAAGCAGGGGATTTCCCAAGAGGAGACAATGTCACCACACTCTGGTAGCCAGACAGGCTGCAGAGGCAGGGGTGCTGTTATATAACTGTTGCAGCTCAGGAGCGGTGAGAGGGATGCTGATCAGACACGTCCTGAATGGATTCTGAGGCACGGCAGTGCTAAGGCATAAGGGATCTTGTCCGGTTGCCTTAGCCAGGGTCACCCAGATGTTTTGTTCCAGGGTGGTATGTTTAAAACATAAACAGAAGAGTAGTTTCCTCCCTATGTCGGAGACCAAAGGTGTGTCTAAGGCCCTGCCATATTTGGTCCACTGTTGTGCATGTCGACAAAATACCATATGTCTTGGTTTGAAAGACAGGTGTCTCCCAAAAGAGGTTGAAACCCTCCCTTGGAACAGAGAATGTGATTTTTCTTTTTTCCCTCCCTCCGAATTATTTAATTTTGTAAATCAAGGGCTGTCAGGCAAAAGTATGGGAAAAAAGGAATATCAGTTCTTTACTAGTATCTATAAACAAACAATAACAATAGCAACCACAACTAGAACCAGAAAACCAATAGCAGGTAACTTGGGAGCTGCCAAGCCTTTTCCCGTGTGGTGTAATCACGGTTGCAAGCAGCAGGGGCGCTGTTGAGCTCCCGGCCGGGCAGGGCAGGTGCGATGACTGCTGAGCGGCTGCAGGTGGCGCTGTGGCGCAGGGTCAGGTCAGCCCCAGGCAGCTGGATGATGGCGGACAGGCTGAGAAAGCAGGCAGCCAGGCAGCTCGGAGCGGCAGAAAGCAGGGAGGCAGGATCAGGCACTGGCTCCCTCCCGGCTAGCAGCGAGGTAGCAAGGATTTTCTGCAGTCACAGCAGACGCCGCGGTCTTGTGCGGCAGAGGGCAGGGGCAGGCAGCAGAGGCAGCCGGACTCTCCTGGCGGCAGCTGCGGGAAAACGCAGCCCGGGGAAACGCGCCCTTCCCAGTGGGAAGAAAAGTTGAATCAAAGCTCACCCAGCCAGGAGAGAAAAGAAACAGGGCACAGTTGTATTTCCTCTGGTGGCAGCTGGAAAGCAAAGAGCCAGCAGCCTCTACCCTCAGCGTCCGAACCACGAGAGAGCTTTCCCAGGGCCGGCTCTTCCCTTACCGTGCCCTGCCCAAAAACCTAGCTTTTGTCTTTTACAAAAGACTTGATCGCTCTAAACATCGGACTATTTGTTGCTTAGTAACAGGAATGGGAAGAAATTCTCAACCCCCAACACCATAGAAGAAGATCTTATTGTTAGTTAGTAAGATTTTAACCTTCAGAAATGTAACTATGTATTGGTCACCTAGTGGGATTCATCCTGAAAGAGGGGAACAACAATAAGCTGTTTCTGGCATGGAGGTGTTATCATGGGTTGTTATGGCCTCATCTCATGCATTGACCCCGCATGAGATGATGCTGAAGCTGGCCACTCCTGAGGTGGAGATAAAGCGTGTGGTCCTAGAGTGGGGGTGATGAACGCCATGATGCACACCATTTTCACCCATGGGACACCCTGAAGGTGCGCTGCCTTCCTACCCCTCCAGCTCAGATGCCATGCTCCATCTCCTTCTCCTGCTCGACAGCTTCTTCAAAATCCAGGGGTCAGTATGTATTTATTGCTAAGGCAACTAATAAAATTAATTTGCTGTGCTGTTCTGAGTATGTCATGAGTTCTCTGTGCATGGGCATCCTCACAAACCTGTAACATTTTTGGTGATGAGGATGTGATGCTCAAAGCACAAAGAGTGACACTGCCTTGAGTGAGTATGTATGCCAAACTGATGCTGGTTCATGTGCCACGAATGAGTGTGTATGTGTGACAAACTAACACCGGTTTAAGGGCCACAGATGGGACTTGGCCAGTGTGCTCCAAGAAACACTGTTCTGTGTGTGAAAAATGACTTGGGGCAGTGGGGCATGTTACTGCACCAAGAAACGCCAATTGTACGTGTGAAAAACAGGGCTTAAGGCAGTGGAGTGCATAGCTGCACCAAGAAATGCTGTTTTTATGTGTGTCTGTTAAAAAATTGAAGTAGTGTGTAATTTATGAACCAGGTCAGTGGGGCATGTAGTTTTCAGTGTGTGAAAAGAAAAACCAGGGCTTGGGCAGTGGGGCGCATAGCTGCACCAAGAGACGCTGTTTGCGTGTGTGAAAAACAGGGCTTGATGCCTAGCTGCACCAAGAGACATTGTTTGTGTGGTTTTGAGCACCTCCCTGGGCAGTGGAGTACACAGCTGAACCGGGAGAGGCTGTTTTGAGGTCAGTGGGTGGCGTAGTTGCACCAGGGGAGTGAAACACACTGCTGTTCTACGTAGGAACAGAGCTCAGTCAGAGCAAGGTGTAGGGCTGCACCAAGAGAGTACAGTGTGTCGCTGCCCTGAGAGACACTGTTCTGTGTGTGTGTGTGTGTGTATGATATATGAGAGGTCAAGATTTTAGTCCAAGTACTTAATCATGTGTGTTTATATATGTCTGAAGTGTAATTGGTGCCATACAGTTGTTGTAGCACGGTGTGGACCTTGTAGACATAACTAGAATACTGTTTTGAAATTAAGTTAGGAAAAAAAGGGGAAAAAACAAAAACTCCTTAATCTGTTGTGTTTGTAGTCTTGCTTGATAATACTAATGGAACAGAGTTATTGTCTTTACTGTGTCTGTTGTTGTAGCAACGTGGGTTTTAGGATTCCATGTGCTCCTTTGTTCCTCTGCTTTGTATACCATTGGTTCATTTTGAAATATGCTCTGCTGTACCTCAAAACCTATTGGTGTGTACCCTCCTGCCCATCTTCCCTTTGTCCTCCTGGGACTGGCTCAGAGAGAGCCAGCCCCTGCCCCCTCTCCTTCCCCTTAAAAGGCAGAGCCTGGATCACCTCGTGGTCTTTTCCATCTCTGGGCTGCTAGCATCCCCTACCTGCCTTGCCTCCCTTCCCCCTTCTCCTTCCCTGCGCCCCTTTTCCCGTTACCCCAAATAAACATCCCTAGTAGAGCAGAGATGGAGTCCAGTTCTTCCTTCGTATCACTATTTTCCTGCTTGAATTGACGCGGTTAGAAGACTGCCGCCATGCCGCAGAACCTCGGGAGCCGCTTGCCCCGGATCCGGTGGGATTTACAAGAACCAGGGACCCGGTCCGGGGGGGAGCCGGCCTGTGCCACCCTCCTGGACTGTGATACAACATGTTGTCTTTATTACGACCTTGTGCAAGTGCAGCAGTAATAATATTTCAGAAAGAGGAGCCTCAGGCCACGGCTCCTTCAGTAGAGAGACCGGGGTGGACTTAGGAGCCATAGAGTACACAATGACAGAAGCTAGAAACTTGTACAGGGTTTGGACCAGAGCCATGAGAGACAGACAGCCCCATGGAGGCGTTAAAATTCTGGAGGGAGAGTTTGTGTAAACGTGTCAAACACAGTCTAAAGAACAGTTGGTTCATGTCAATCAAATGGCAGGTTGCCTGTTATTTGCATACAAAGTTATAGTAGAAAATAAAGAGAAATAATACAACAGTTAACTGAATGGGGCAAGAACACAGAGCAGCTGGAAGCTGATACAATTTTACAGAGGCAAGCACTTGAAACTACTGTTGAACAGGGTGAGCAATTGAGGGAAAATACGCAGTTTTAGCCAAACAGTTTGTTGAGAAACGAGGGAAAAGGAAAAAAAAAAGAAAGTGGCTAGCCCAAGGGTCCATACAGTTGTTGCAAACCCAGACTGGAATCCTCATGCCTATACTGTTATAATTCCTCCAATCAATAAATACATATTAGACAGAGATGTGCTACACAATACCACATTAAAACTTAGCACCACGAGGTGGCTATGTGCCAAAGCTCTCACTATGAGACTTATACAACCGGAAACAGACATTTCAGTAGCTACAGAAATTGCATATATCAAACAATATAAGATCCCAGGAGGAGATGCAGAAATTCAAGTAATACACTGCACTTTAACACAACACACTGCACCTGCTGAAGTACAGATTTCACAATACATAGATGATATTCTCATACAGGGATTGCATATAGAAAAAGTGCAACAAGAACTGGATACCATTATTGAATTACTGTAGCACTGTGACTGAGCAGTCAATTCTCAGAGAATCCAGAGATCAGCCCAAGAGGTAAAATACTTAAGCATCACCTGAACTTAAAGAATTTGACAAATTTCAGAGAAAACTAAGCAGTATTCAAACCTGGCCAACCCCAGAAGATAAGAAGATAAAAAAGGGGGCACAGCATGTTTTGAGTGCTGTTAGATACCGGCAAGCATATTTACCTAGTTTAGCTGTGTTACTCAAGCCACTGTACAAAGTAACCTGGAAAAGGGCTCAGTTGGAATGAAGGTCAGAACAGCAGGTCACCTTTAATAAAACTCAGTCAACCATTCAGAAACATAAGGAATTTCATCCAATACATTCAAGGCAAGTAGAGTTACACATTACCCTGGAAAAGGATGTGGCCCTGTGGAGCCTCTAGCAGCCCCAAGAGGGGCGGAGGTGTCCATTGGGGTTTTTGTCTCACAGCCTGTCAGGAGCTGAGGGCAGATACAAAACATTTGAAAAGGCCTTGCTGTCCATGTACTAGACTCTACTCGACACTAAAACCAGCACTGTAAGCCATGAAGCAACCATTATGTGCCAGTGGTTGCATGAACCTTAGCGCCACAAAGTACGGCACACACATAAAGCAACCATAGTGAAAACCAAGTGGTACATACAGGAGAGAGCAAAACCGAGGCCAAAGGGAGTCCATCAACTACAAGAACTTGTAAGTCAAGAACACACAGAGCTTATTCAGGGATCCCATGACATGTACAACTATAAAATAGGCTGGTGGGAAAAACCCTATCACCAATTCACAAATATTCAGAAACAAACTGCATAGTTTACTCATGGTAGTGCAAAGACTAGATGTGGTAAGCTGGCCTGGAGAGCGGCTGCATTTAATCCAGCTACACAAACTCAGTTAGTAATTGAAAGAGAAGCAAGTAACAGACAGCTAGCTGAACTGATTGCTGCCTGGCAAGCCACAGATGTGACACCACCCAATGCTGTTTGTTATCTATACACAGACTCCTGGGCAGTGACACAGAAACTTGTAAATTAGTGTTGAAGGTTGGGGGTGGAGGGTGGAATTTTCTCCACCCCTTTTATTAGGGATCCAACCATCAGGTGCTCAGGGCCATTAACTCTTTTGTTAGAGACAAAGTCTGTGGCTTGGGTGTGGTATGGGGAGGAGGCACTCTGGCCATTGGCGGGGAGTTCACTTGCTCATTGGACACTGGAGTGGACGAAAGAAGGCTGCTGCTTTGCTTCTGGCTGCGACCGTGGGACATCCAACTGCGCACTGCCTTCTGTTCCTGGCTGGGTGAGCTCTTGCTTGGGAAAAAGGCACAGGACTCCAACCTGTTTTCCCTGCTGGGAGCACGCAGCTGCCCAGCTGCGTTTTTTGCAACAATTGCGGAGAAGTCCAGCTGTTGCTGCCTCTGCCCCGCCTGTCGGAACTCACTGTGGCATCCGCCATAACTGTGGAGTTCCTGCCACTTTTACTGGCTAGCCCAGGTGAGCCATTCCTGCCGCTCCAGCTCACTGCTCCAAGCTCTCTGCTGTGTGCTGCCCTGCTGCCCAGCCCAACCCTGTGAGACAGACCTGACCCTGCGCCACAGCGCCACCTGCAGCTGCTCGGGATTCATTGCACCTGCCCTGCCCAGCTAGGAGTTCAACAGCACCCCAGCTCAACAGGTTGTGACTGTGACTACACCAAACGGGAAAGTGCTTGGCAGCCCAGGAACATCTGCCACTGGATTTCTGGTTTTGTTTGCTGTTGCTATTCTTCTTGCTTGTTTACTCTGTTATAGATACTAGTTATTCCTTTCCCCATATCTTTGCCTGAAAGCCCTTGATTCCAAAGTTAAAATAATTCGGAGGGAAGGGGTGTGACATTCTCTATTTTAAGGGAGGTTTCCTTAAGGGAGTTAAGGTTTCCTTAAGGTTTCCTAAGAGAGGCAAAATTGAGTAATTCTACTAATATAGACATATCTGATTTGCTAATTGATGTAGACAGCATTAAGTGTGCTACCCTGCAAAATCGAGCAGCAATTAATTTCCTGCTTTTAGCACATAGGTATAGTTGTGAAGATTTCAATGAGTTATATGAACTTAAGTGACCTTTCTAGCTCTGTTCATGCCCAGCTACAGAAAATCCAGACACTCACTCAACATCTTGTAAAGAACACGGATTTGAATCCATTTACTGGATGGACATGAGGTTTAAATGAATTAAAGAAAAAATTAATATTGCTTTGTGTCTTTGATATAGCATTTTTATGTATTCTCTGTTGGATGCCTTGATTCATATCTGTAATGCGGTCTTTTATGAATGGCATGTTCCATCACACAGTTGTTCGCATGTGTCTTGGGTTAAAGACAAGTCTAGGAGGAAAGTGCTCTTAATGAACACCTCCTCCAAAGAAAGGGCTTCTGGCACTCCCTCCCCCCACCACAACAGAATTTCTTGGATGAAAGTGAAAAAACCCTGTTTATTTAACAAAACATACAAAGTGCTCAACAAGGCATGGGGAAAAGGGAAAAGAACCTATTAAATCTAAGTAAACAGCTGATGGATTGTAGTGTCCTTTTTCTTGGGCACAGGTTTCCCCCTCTGGGGGTCCTGGGAAGACTGAATCACTCCAGTGGCTCCCAGTAGGAATTCTCGTCTACCGTCCTCCTGGGGAATCTTCTGATTCTCAGACCAGAAAACAAGTCAGTGAAAAAGGTCCAAGAAGAAGAATGAAGAACAAAGAAGAAGCAGTCCCAGGGAAAACACCTTCTTGCCGCCACTGCTGCCACCGCTGGAACCACACCCAGGAGTGTGTGTCTCCCCCCACCCCGCTTCAAGGCTGAGAAAGCCAGGGGAGAGTTTCAAAACAACACGCAGCTTCTCCTGGCTGCGGGACCAGGCTTAAAGCAACAAGAACACATTTCTGGGCATAAAAAGCAGACAATAGGGAATGCAGGATTATCATATCACCCCAAGACATTCCACCACTTATTCCATATCGTCACCTTAATGTCCAAACTAATATATTTCAACCCTAAATACACACACATATACATATATACATATATACATATATCTATATACAAATAGTGGCAGTGACAGTCAGCAAGCAGTGCTACATAGGCATCCTAACATTACATGTGGTTCTCACCCCAAAATCAAATCTCCCTGAGGCACACATCCTCCTGCATTGCCCACCGGGTGCATCCTGGCTCCTGAGCAAAGAGAACCCCATGGATGAGTTTGTCTTTATGCAAGGCAGAATTAATCCAAACAGTCTTTCCTAACAAACCTTTGACATGTACTGCTGGGACCTTGTCTCCATCTACTGTATGCAGGGGCTCAGATTGGGTAGGGCATGCTTGGTTGGTGGAGCCTTGGGTGTTCACTAACCAGAAGGTCTTTGCTAACTGCCACTCCTAATTTTTGAAAGTTCCCTCATCCAGTGTCTTAAAGGTGGTTTTTAACAATCCATTGCATCGCTCCACTTTGCCAGTGGCTGGTGCATGATAAGGGATATGGTAAACCCACTTGATTCCATGCTCCCTAGCCCAGGTGTTTATAAGGCTATTCTTGAAATGAGGCCCGTTGTTTGATTCAACTCTCTTGGGGATACCAAGCCTCCAAAGGACTTGCTTCTCAAGACCCAGGATGGTGTTATGGGCAGTAGCGTGAGGCACAAAGTAGGTCTCCAGCCATCCAGTGGTGGCTTCTTCCATTGTGGGCACATAGTGCTTGCCTTGATGGGTCTGGGGCAGTGAGATGTAGTCAGCCTGCCAGGCCTCAGCATACTTGTATTTGGACCACTTTCCCCCATACCACAGGGGTTTCACCCACTTGGCCTGCTTGATCTCAGCACGTCTCAGAGTTATGGATAACAGTCAATCCCCATTCTCCCTCAGATTTGCACACAGGCTAAATGGGGATGTTGAAGGATGAGTGGGTCTTGCTGACCACCTCGTAGCTCTCCAGCACACAGATCAGCTTATGGATGGCAATCACACCATCTCGATTTATCCGGTATTGCTGGTGGTGCATTGTCAAGATGGCAATTGGTACTCATTGCTCTTCTCCCTTCAGAACTCTTACTGCAGATGGATTCTCTGACAGTTCAGGCAAAGTGTTCAATTGCTTAATACCCTTTGTCTCTACAGCAGCTATCCCAAATGCCCGCTTAAGTCCCTTTGGGTCTTTGAAATACCTATTTCAGAGGAAGTCTATTTCCAGAATGCATGGAGCCTCTGGACCAGTCACAATGGGATGTTTCTTCCACTCTTTTCCAGTCAGGCTCACCTCAGCTTCCACCAGAGTCAAGTCTTGTGATCCTCCTATCATGCCAGCAATAGAAACAGGTTCTGCCCCCACTTGTCACAATGGAATTAGCGTGCACTGGGCACCAGTGTCAACCAAAGCCTGGTATTTTTGTGGTTCTGCTGTGCCAGGCCTCAGTGGCAGTCCACACAGTCCAAAACACATGGTTTTCCCTGGCCTCTACATGGCTAGAGGCAGGGCCCCTCTAGCCCTTGTGGGCATGCACTTTAGAGATTCCTTTAAGGGGATTGGACATGTCACCTGGAGCTGCATTCTTTCTGGTGGAGTTTCCTCCCTGAGTTTTGCCCTCCTTCAATTCACAGACTTGTCGCACCAGAACAGCAGTGGGTTGTCTATTCCACCTTCTCATGTCTTCTCCAATATTGGTGCCTTTTCAGCTTGTAAAAATATGAAGCAGACATAACAGTTAAGGGAAAAGGGAATATTACCTCAGTTTTAATAGGATCCTAGGTACACACTCATCAAAGGTGGAAACATGCCTAGAAGCACACCATGTACAATGCGTATACAACTTTTTTGAACCTCGCAAATTAACATATCTACCTAAAATCCCCCAATAATAAACTTAATACATTAAGTAATTGTCCCCCTATTCTAATTACCCCCCTAGATGAGACTACAGCCTAGTTTACAAAAATGTTCCAGAGAGAAGGCTCCATCCAAAGTTGGAGCCTCTAGTTCTGAGATAGCATGAATATTTGGTCTTCCCACTTTGCAAAACCCCCAAACTTAGCTAAATGTCAGACTACAAGAATTATAAACATGTGGGGCTAAGGTACAAGGAGTGTTGTAAAGGGTACAAGGGAAGAGAAAGGGTATCAAAATGTATAAAAAGGGTCTAAAAAGAAAAGACAAAAATCACCAGGCATCACCATCACACAGAAAATACCAAAGCTCACTTCGAGGAGTGTACCCACTCTCCCTAGCTGCGGAACATCTGTGTCTGGTAACAGGACCTCTGATCTGTACTGTCAAGATTTGGAGAAGGTCCTCTTTAATCTCTTTAGTCTCCTTACTGATTTTTTCATGATTCTCCTCTGTCTTATCTTCTAGTTTCTGCAGATGTGTTTCCACAGCCAAACTTCTTGCATTCATTGGGCCATGCACGGCACCTGCATGCTCTCGGAGCTTCCTTGCCAGATCAAGCATGGTCTAATGCCCATCATCTCACTTCTTCATTGCTAAAGCAGAAGTGTATTCAGGTGGCTCGAGACATATGAGTTCATCGAGAGAACGTCGAGCCATAGGTATCTTTCCCTCACACATTTCATGACCTGCCTCCAGAGACTGCAAGGGTCATCCCCACTTAGTACCCCTAGATTGGTAGCTGATTCATGTGACAGAGAGCCCAAGTGCCTTGCCTCCGTACCATCCAGACAGATTAACCAGCTAATTACAGATTCATAATTTCATTGAATGTAATCTTTTTTTCTTAGGCTGTGAAGGTCCCTCACAGTCATGGATTCAACAATGACTTCTGAATTAGTTGCTATCTTTGAGGGTCCTTCCCTGCGGCAGCGCAGCTTCAAGATTTGTGGGCGGCCACCCCACGCCGCAAAAATGGGGGGCCATCAATTGCAGCAGTGCAGAACCTGAAAGCAGCTCTCCCCTGCTGCGGGGGAGCGCTGCCCAGAACCGGAACACGCAGGATGGTCATTGCATGGCCACGAGCTGTGGGGCTGGTCAGACGCGGTTCTTGTAGAAGCGTTGCAGGTTTAGAAAGGCAGCTGTTTGGTTCCTGGTCTCCATGGTGTTTTTATTGAGGAAAACAGGGGAGGAATGGGGAGACGGAGGAGGGGGAAGGGAAGGCGAGGGAGGGTACAGGTTCCATACGAGCCCAGAACCAAAGAGACCCGTTCCGGATCTGGCTGGGGATTTTATCTCTAGGGATGGGAGGCGGTCCTGACTCACATCCAGTCAGAAAGGGTCAGGGGGGCGGGGTCAGGGACAGGAAGGACACACATTACAACAAATCCACTTTTTCTCTTATACAAAAGGAAAAAAAATTTTTCTAGTTCAGAGTCTTTTGGAGCTGGTAGAAATTTCTTCAGTAGGGCTGGAGTTGAAGCTGGTTGGCGGAGATCAGGTGTATCTTGCTGCTCTGCTGCACGACGGGGCTGTGCTGTCTGCAGTGCCCCCCCCCAGCTTGGACGTGCAGGGAGAGGGGCAGAGCTTACACACAGCCGGAAAGAGACAGGGATTTTGGGAAAAGCAAATTTTTAGAGAGCATG
Source organism: Lichenostomus cassidix (assembly GCF_008360975.1). Taxonomy (NCBI): domain Eukaryota; kingdom Metazoa; phylum Chordata; class Aves; order Passeriformes; family Meliphagidae; genus Lichenostomus; species Lichenostomus cassidix. The sequence goes on along the minus strand of NC_139502.1, from coordinate 5,209,804 downwards.
GTAGAGGGGCTATTTGGGGAAGAAGAGGGTAGGAAAAAAGGGGGTGAGGAGTGATTTTTTAAGGGTAATGGTACAAGGGGGGAACTGGCAAGGCGCCTGAGAGAATCGGTAGCAACTCAGCATCTTTTTTGACGGGATGCGGCCTTGTCAGTTACCTCCCTATCAGAATGGGAGGGAAGAAGGGACATGGGAAGGAGGGAAGGTATTACTAGGGGTAAACAAAACATACTGTAACTCAAAAAAGGGTTTTAACTAAAGAAAATACCTTTCTTTTTTTGAGGATTGGGTGGAGAGGGCCTTTTCCGGAAGCCCTCTCTAGCCCAATTCTCAAAATGCAACACTTGTTAATCTGTCTAAGGTTAAAATAAAAAAGAATGAGCTGGGGTTTTAAAACAGAGCCCTACACCCTGCTGTGTTCTATGACTCAACCATTCACACCTCTGCACCCCCTCCCCTGGGGGGTGCCTTCAGCCATTCACACGTTTCCCACCCCCTCCCCTGGGGGGTGCCTCCAAATCACATTCATACAAACATTCACTCCTCCTCTGCTGCAAACTACACCTTCAGCAGAGGTCCAGGGTCGGAAAATTTCCCTGAATAGGCACTGCAGGCGCTATCGGCGCACCACCAGAGCCTCTCTTACTCTTGGGTAGACTTTTGCCGACTGACAAGACTGGTCACCGCTTTCCGGTCCCTTGCAGTCCTCTTCGTCACTGTTTTATCCTCAGCAACTCAATACAGACTTCACAAGCTTTCTACAAGTCCCTTCAGGGTCCTCTTCTTGGGACTCGCCTGTGTCTTTAGAGAGTCTCACAGCTCGCGGCCACCGCGTGTGCTGCACAGCAGAGATGGTGTTTGGCTGTGCAGAGTTGGTCTCGCCGGGGAGGGGCGCCCGCGACACAAAATGGCGGCTCACAAGATGGCGGCGCCCATGTGCGGGCCACGCGGCCAGGGTGGTCTCCGTCTGCAGCGCAGGCAGCGTCCCGCCGCGTCGGCGGCTCCCTGCCGTGCGTTCGCCGCTCCGCCGCAGCCCCGCGCGGGCCGGCGGGGAGGCGTGGGCCCCGCGGGCCGGCGGCCAGCTCGGCCCGGCCCGGCCTCCTTTCGGGCCGCGGGTGGCCGTGCACTGGCCCCGCCGTTCCCCAAGCGCCGCCGGCTCCCGCCGCCCCCCAGCTCCCGCGGGCTCCGCTGCTCCCTGGCGTGTCTAGGCAAGTTCTTACCGCTGCCCGCATTCTCCACCAATTGCAGCAGTGCAGAACCTGAAAGCAGCTCTCCCCTGCTGCGGGGGAGCGCTGCCCAGAACCGGAACACGCAGGATGGTCATTCCATGGCCACGAGCTGTGGGGCTGGTCAGACGCGGTTCTTGTAGAAGCGTTGCAGGTTTAGAAAGGCAGCTGTTTGGTTCCTGGTCTCCATGGTGTTTTTATTGAGGAAAACAGGGGAGGAATGGGGAGACTGAGGAGGGGGAAGGGAAGGCGAGGGAGGGTACAGGTTCCATACGAGCCCAGAACCAAAGAGACCCGTTCCGGATCTGGCTGGGGTTTTTATCTCTAGGGATGGGAGGCGGTCCTGACTCACATCCAGTCAGAAGGGGTCGGGGGGTGGGGTCAGGGACAGGAAGGACACACATTACAACAGCCATCCAGAGCTGGGACACGCCGGGGGCACATGGGCGGCAGCAAGCAGTGGAGCTGTGGGAGACGTGAGTCGCTGTAGAGGTGCGGCAATGAAAGAAGTGTAGGATCGCAATCTGTGATTTCCAGGGAATTTATTGAGGTCCACAGGTGAGGGTCCGGGGACGGCAGAGAGCAAGGGATGGTGAAGGGACAGGAAATCAGAGAAGGCGAACCCAGAGCGAAGCTCTGCAGAGGGTTAAGAGGAGAGGGAAGAGGGGAGTGGTTAGCTCCAAAGAGCCTACCAGGGAAAGCCAGAAGGGGAGGAGATAAGGAGGGGAAAAGGGTTACACCAATAAGTTTACAGCAGGGGAGGGTACAGACTCCGTCTAGGGAGAGATTTTCTAGAACATAAACCATATACAGCTCGTGCTAATATGCATACCCTAAATCCTACTAGCACACTGCAACACTTCCCCTCATCATCTGCTGGGCAATCAGTTTTGACTTGGTGTTTCTTACTTCTTGTGGTAGGAGCAACTGCCATTGGCTTAGACTTCCGCCCCTCTGGCTGCACCTGCAGCCCTACAGTATCTAGTACTATCTGATCAGCATTAGCCAGGGCCCAGCATATTGCAATGAGCATCTTCTCAGCAGAGTTGCCATTGCAGTTCTCTTTCAGACATTTCCTCACCTCAGCTGGGTTCTGAATTTGTTCAGAGGAAAGGTCCAAGCTATCAGGGAAGAGAATTCCTTCAGAGTTTGGCCTATGTTCTCCCATACTCCATACCACTCAAACTTTTCCACGACTGGGTCAGGTGTCTCCTTCTGCCCAGCCCTTCTGGACATCTCAGCCCTCATTCTGGACAAGCTGAAGGCCGTATAAAGAAAACCTATCAGATTAAACACCAGGAAAGTGGTCTCTTTAACATCCAGGGGAAACTCAACATTCTCAAAAGGTGACATGCCTGGTTCAAAGGAGAAGAGATAAAGGGCTGGGAAACACCATCCTCTGGTTCTTCCCTAACAGACTGGGTGTCATTACTAACAAAACCGCAAAGCAGGCTATTGAGATTAAGATGGAAAAACAAAAGAACATGCACATTTTTAATAGTTTCCAGTACCTCGGTGTCCTAGGTTGCAATATAGATGTATTTAAGTATTCTATTACTACCAGCTGTGGGCCGTTAGCTGCTATCACCTGCTAATGACCCACTCCTGATGACAGACAATGGGCCATCAGGGACCCACCACATGACTCATGGATTTACCTCATCCCATTGTGAGATGCTCTGCCCAGGAGGGAGGAGCATATAACCTGGCCTTGGAACTGCCTGAGCTAGCCCTGTCTACTGGGTTCCCAGAGGACAAGAGCTACTGCTGGACCTTCAGCTGGAGACCAGACCTTCACAGGATCACCGCTTCAACTGAACTACTTGAGTTGGACTGCTACCACCACCCTAACCAGGTGTCAGGTTGTATCTGACTTTGTCAGCGCTTTTCCTTGTATTATTTCACTTATTTTTAATTTCAATCTGGACTTGTGATCTCCCACTGGTTTGTTTTCAAACCAACACACTCGGTTACCTTTTTGTAAATCCCTGCTATCAGACCTGCCAGTATCACAAGCCTGTTTAGGGTGCCCGCCCAGTAAAAGTTCCATACCAGGGACAAACTTGCCCCATCTTTGGATAGTTGAACAAGCTTTGAGACCAGAGACACAGTATTATAATACACAGCATAGTGACCGCTGACTGCTGTAACCCAGTACAAAGTGTCTAAACCCAAAATGTAATTATTAGGTCTTTTTTTCACTTTCTCTAGCTCCACAAAAGGTGGGCACCAAATTTTGTTGAGCCTATTTAAGTTGAGCACCAGATCTTGTCTCAGATTAGAGACAAGTCTAAGAGGAAAGTGCTCTTAACAGCTTCTCACCGCTGCCACTGGAACAGGACCCAGGAGTGTGTGTCTCGTAGTCTGGTTACTAACTGTGCAGAGAACAGGCACAAAAAGAACCATTTAAATCGCATTATCCTGATTTGGATCAGTCTGTTTCCCAGTTGTTTCAGGAGCAAAGGTTTTCTAAACTGTGGAGCAGTGAATTCCGGGTTCTCTGCTAGGAACTTTGGCTTTGGTGAGGATAATTAGGACTTGGAATGGTCCTTTTCACTTAGTTTGTAAAGTCACTGTTTCTTCATTTAGCATAGATCCAGCCTCCAGGCTGGAACAGATGGGCTGGTGCGTCTGGAAAATGTGACGAATCCCCGGAGCTTCTGCAAAGTGGAACTTCGAAGTTGTTAAATATCTCTGCAAGTCAATTTACTTCTTCATATCTGAATTTCTCCTGTAATATATACAATTTTATATGGCCTGCTGTGCAATATTTCATAAGGACTTCTGTTGTCTCTCCACCTTGGTTGTATACAGATTCTCAGGAAGGCTATAGGCAAGGCCTGAACCAACATCCTGGATGTTTCTGACAAATTGGACTCATCTGTGTTTTGAGGGTTCCATTCACACATTCAGCCATACCACTTGTCTGGGGTGTGTAGGGAATTGACAGATCTCAAGCAATTCCCACAAGTTGATGAACTTTTCTGATCACTTGGGGACCAAGCCCAAACTTTGGAATGATATGATTGAGCAAAACTTTCAGCACCCCGCTTGCTGCATCAGTGTGACAGGGGTGAGCTTCAGACCATCTACTAAAATTGTCGAGCTGACACCAGTACATACCTGTATTTTTTTTACATGGTAACTGAGCAGAATCTATTTGCCAATAAACTCTGGGAAGATCCCCTACCTCTGTTATTTCAAATGCAACTCTTTTGCCCATGTCTTGGTTGTTTCTATAGTAGGTGTCACATTTGCTTGTTATAGACTATGCAATATCAATAATTTCCCTTTCTGTTACTACCTTCTTCAGATGTTCCAAAGGTTTTTCTGTTCCCTTACGCGTGCCTTCATATTCCTGCTGAGGTGGGACTACAATTTGTCCCTCTGGTGTAATTGTCCATTCACCTTTTTTGGTGTCAGTCTTTGTGCCAGAAAATTTATGGTCTTTCTGAACACACCTGGTGGCAAACTTTGACAAATTGATTTCTTTTTGCGGCACCACTGTTAAGATGCCCTTTTTTTGCAGCCTTTTTTGATATTTTATCAGCAAGATGATTCTCTAATTTGGGAGCTGTTTCTCTGTTTCTATGAGTTTTGAAATGCAAAAAAGTTGATTCTCTAGACTCTCAGATATATAGCAGTGAATGGATTTGTTCAGTGTGTTCAATTTCATTACTCTGAATAGTTGCCAGTCCTCTTTCCCTCCAGATGACTTTGCTCAGTTCAAGGTTTTTCACTGGTATAATCAGTTCAGCTCTCTGCAATGATGCATCTAATAGCAAGGCTTTTGCTTGGCTTACCTGGTTTGTAGTTGTCACTGCATAACCTGTCATCTGTTTGCCATCTTTTATGAAGCTGCTCTTGTTGGCATACAGCTCCCAGTCTGGATCTTCTGGAGGCATGTCCAGGACTGGTCTGCTGGAATAGGCTTCTTTCATGGTCTGCAAACAGTCACACTTAAAAACATTATCAGTTAGTGTCAAGAACAGAGACATACCAGGATTGGCAACAAACATTTTCAGAGTAACATTACCCTGTTCCAATAAGATGGCATGAGGTACCTCTTGTCGGTGTTGACAGAAAAACTTACGGTGAGGCAACACTTACATGAAGCAATCCTTGGCTTCTGGTTGAATGCAGCAATTCTCAGTTGCTGGTTGGATGCAGCAATTCTTAGCTGCTGCCTTCTCCAGTTTCACAGTTCCTTTGCCAGCTATTTCTGGATATAGTTGGGCTGTTCTTTAGATTCTTAGATAAGACTGTCTCAGCAACACAGTCTCCTTTTCCTTGTTTTAGAATTCTTCCACTGAACAGCAAAGGTTCCTTGGCCTTTCTTATTCACAGGGATGCAGGAGAGGGTATTTTTAGAATTTAATTCAGTAAACCATCTTAAACTATCTGCTATTTTCTTTTTTTGCAAAATTTCAATGGATCTTTCTTAGGAGAATTTGGCAAATAGACAAACTGATGAATCACCCAGTGTTTTCCCAATCTGTACTTCAAAGGCTGGAAGAAAGGTCTTATTTCTCTTATCCCTGTGGCACTTAGGTCTTACAATAGTTCTTTGACTCAATTATCCTTCTACGGTGTTTATTAAAACAGTACTCAGTTTGCTTATAGCCTGTTTTAAAGGAGCCTGGAAAATGGCTCTTTTTTCTCATGTGTTTCCTTGTTGGGTAGCGAAGAGGAGAGGGGCAGTTAGAGCAGCCCCACTCCCGACCCGCATGGCAGGGTGGGAGATACGCACAGCCGAGGATACCCCCAGCGAAAGCACTGAGCCGTGCTGGACCCATGCTGGCCCCTTGCCAACTGCTCACAGCCATTTTTGTTTCAGTGTCACTCCAAAACTTGTTACTATCAAAACCACCATGGAGCTGCCAGTAGAAGCTGTGTTCCTGCCTGCACAGGTGACATGAGCTTCTCCGAGTGGCTCAACCCCACCTCTGCCCTTGCCCACTGCAGTGGCAGAAGTGGCGCTGGCTAGGGTGATGATGTCACCACCCTTGGGTCCTGCACCCCCTGCCCCTTCTGGGCCAGAGCAAGTGGGCAGACTCAGACACTCAAACCCAGTGGTGGTGGGGAGGCCGGGCCATGGCCATGCAGTGGTGGAGGCCCCCTCAGCTGCCCAGTGGCGAGCTGCCATGGCAGCCCTGGCCCCTTGCTGGGGCCCAATGCCATCACCACTCTGGTGCTTCTCCCGGCCATCACCAGGGTGATGGCCAGGACCACCTTAGCTGCAGCTGTTATGGCGGCTGTTCGCCTCCCTCCATCACCGGGGGTGCAACCTCCCACTTCTCGGTGCCAGCATGGCCGTTCAGGAGCCACCTCTGCTCCAAACTTTAGGATAGAAGGCCACAAAATCCCTTCCTTGCTCACAGCAACACTGGGTCCTTCTCTGAACTGGTGCACTTCAACCTCCCAAAGTCCAAGACCTCACTGTCCACAGATGGAATGTAGGAAGTGGGGTCCATCCCCCATCTCCCACCATGACACGATTGGTAGCTCTGTGGAACCTGTAGGAAGTGGGGTCCTCTCCACTCACTTCTCCCATGGAGGAGCCATGCCCAGGTGTCCCCAGGGGAATGCCCCATTCAAAGCCTGTGTGTGTTAAACATGAAAGAAAATTTTGCATTGTGATTTGCTTTCCTCCACCAATGAGCTGGTGGCACACACACACCCCACCTCCCCCACAGCTGCGCTAAAGATGGCTGGAAAAGCTGCAGAGAAAAAACTTTGAGAAATTACTCCAAAAGCAGTCTCTCCCCCTCTCACCACGCCGGGTTTTCTTGGGACTAACAATTACCGACCTTACACAGACACAATACACAACAGACACACAATATACAAGACACACTAAACACTATACAATGAAAATAGTTACCTTTATATTACCTCCTGCGGGGTCTTGGAACTATGGCTTCCTTACCCCTCAGGCAGTTAGAGGAATTCTTAGGACTTCCAGCTGGAAAAATTCCTAGCAGGATGTCTCAGGTCCTGTCCAGAGGCAAGCTACCAGGTGCCTTTGTCCCATCTGAGTCACCAGAATGTAACTGTTGCCTTTTTCAGCCTAGAAATGAAACTTGAGATCATTTTAGTCTAGGAGGTAACATAAAAGTGGATCTTTATTAAAGCTCCAAAGGCAGTTATGGACAAATATCCACAAAAGACCACCCCAACAGGGGCTCCTCCCAAATTTGCCCTGCCCAGATGACACAAGCCAGGACACAGGCTGGGAGCGGGGAGAGGGGCTGGCTCACCCTTGATCTTGCCTCTGCATGCCATGAGAGAGCACAAAATGCGCCTGCAACCCATGCAAGGAGGGAGCCATCCTGGAGCACAGCCATTCCCCAGGCAAGCTGTGAGCCCCTGGCAAGCCAGCACATGGGCAGGATCCTGCCAGGACCTGTGCAAGCCAGGAGAGAGGAGCCCGCCTGGAGCAGGTTACTGCTAGCATGCGTGCTCCCACAAGGCTCTCCCAGCTTGCAAAAGGCCCCCCAGTGTCCTTCTGTTTCCTTTTTCTGCTAGTATGTGGGCTCCCACAAGGCTCTCCCGGCTTGCAAAAGGCACCCCTGTGTCCTTCTGTTGCCTTTTTCAGCCTAGAAATGAAACTCAAGATCATTTGAGTTGAGGAGGTGATAGAAAAGTGGATCTTTCTTGGAGCTCCAGGGGCACTTCTGGAAGAACAGCCACAAAATCTCACCCCCACAGGCCTGAATACAGTCTTCTACGTTTTAGGAAAAAACTAGGAGAATTGATCAAAAGTACCAATTTGGAGGACAAGTGGTGATGCAATTCCCTCCAAGTTAAGCCACTTCTCTGGAGCCCCTCCCCCCCCATCCTTGGTACTAGTTGGACTTGTTGATGACAATGTATCTTGAAGATTTTGCTCGTAACCTTGGTTCCTGGGAAGAAGTAAGATAAGAGAGGGCCCTCATGGCCCCAGGGCTTGGAGCTCTGCAATGGCTTTGGTCTTTCTAGCTAGGGAAAAGGGTAGGAAAAAGTACTGGCAAGGTTACAAAAGGAAAAAAGGAAAAAGGCAAAACTCACTCGGGCGTCAGTCTGGTCCCTCAGTTCCACCAGTTTCTGTAGCTTGCCAGTGGTGCCCTAGCTTCTGTCAGCTTGCCTACTGTTAGCACCCTGTCTCCAGGGTGCCTGCCACAGGGTGACAATGCACCATGGCTTGCGGGTGGCCCCACTGTTGTGTCACAATGCCCCCTGGTTTGCATGGGTCCCAGTTGGCCCTTGGCTGCAGGAGCAGGTGGCTGGGAGCTCCTGCCCAGCCGGTGGCTGGAGGAGAAGTGGCAGGGCCATTGCGCACACAGTGCCATGGTCCCTTCCTGATGTGCCTATGAGGCCTGAGCCTGGCCCTGTGTCCTAAGTTACACTATAGATGTATTTAAGTATTCCATTACCACCAGCTGTGGGCCATTAGCTGTTATTACCTGCTAATGACCCACCCCTGATAACAGACAATAGGCCCTCAAGAAACCACCACATGACTCATGGACTTATCCTATATAACCTGGCATTGGAACTGCCTAAGTTAGCCCTGTCTACTGGATTCCCAGAGGACAAGAGCTACCACTGGATCTTTCAGCTGGAGACAAGACCTTCCCCAGGACACCGCTTCAACTGAACCACTTCCTTTGGACTGCTACCACCACCCTAACAGGGTGTCAGGTTGTATCTGACTTTGTCAGTGCTTTTCCTCGTATTATTTCACTTATTTTTAATTTTTCCTATTAAATTTTAATCCTGACTTGCAATCTCCCACTGGTTTGTTTTCAAACCAATACATATTTTGGCACCCAATGTGGGGCTCGACCTGAGGGAAAATCAGAAATATAACTTTTCATTACAGAAATCTTATCACCATGATGCTCAGCCTCTCTATGTGGGTACTATATCTTGCTCTCTGTATTTTTCCACAAATGGGAAACTATCTGCCTGTTGTACTGCTCCTGTTGCAACCAGGGAATGGCATGAGAATTGCTTTATTGGTTTACCATGCCTATTGCATGATAACCTGTGAGGCAATGAATGCCATTCGGAACATATACTCAATTTTGTCTCCCTGGCCTAATCTGAGCTGCTACGTCCCATGCACCCTGCCACAGGTGTGGAACGCAAGGCCTTTGGGGCATTCCACATGCCAAGGGAAGGGGAACGGGAAGGTTAATCAAAGCAAAGCAAGTGAGAGGTAGGAAAGGCAAGGCAAGGGAGACATAGCCAGTGCAAGGAATGGAAGAGGTCCGCAAGGGAAGGGAAGGCTAGGCGAAGCAAAGCAATTGAGAGATAGGCAAGACAAGGTAAGGCGGAGTAGGAGAGGCAAGGCAAGGGAGGGAGAGGCATGGAAAGGCAAGGGATTGGGAGGCAAGGCAAGACAAGGTGGGTAGTCAAAGGAAGGCAGGGCAAGTGAGAGGTAGGCAAAGCAAAGGAGGGGACAGCAAGGCAAGGGAGGGGTAGGCAAGGCAAGGCAGAGGTGGAGTAAATAAGGTAAGGAGAAAAAAGATGCAGTCAAGGAAAGGGAAGGTAGGTAAGGCAAAGCAAGGAAGTCCTGAGCTAGGAAAGGCAAGGGAGTAGACAATGCAAGGAAAGGCAAGGCAGTGGTAGGCAAGACAAGGGAAGGGGAGGGCTGACACTGTGAGGCAAGACAAAGTAGGAGCCATCAAGGAAACAAAAGGCAAGGGAGACAGGCAAGGCAAATGAGGGGTAGGCAAGGCAAGAGAAGAGAGGGAAGCTAAGGCAAGGGAATTGAAGGGCAGGCAAGGCAAGACAAGGCAAGGGAGAGGTAGGCAAGGGAAGGTAGGTCTTGGCAATGCAAGGTGTGGGATGGGTAGGCAAAGCAAGGAAAGGCAATGGAGGGGCAAGCAAGGCAAGGCAAGGAAGTGAGGGGTAAGAACGGCAAGGCAAGTGTTGGTAAGGCAAAGAAGAGGTCCAAAATTCAAGTCTCAGGGGAGTGGTAGGCAAAGCAAGGAGGGGGAGCGGTAGGTTAGACAAGGAGAGAGAAGTCAAGGCTAGTAAGGGGTAGGCAATGGCATGGCAAGGGAGGGGTTGGCATGGTATGGAAAGAGGAATGGCAGGCAAGGCAAGAAAAAGGAGAAGCAGGCAAGGTAAGGCAACAGAGTGATACTCATGGCAAGGGAGTGGTAGCCAAGGCAAGGTAAAGGACAGATAGGCAGGGCAGGTGAAGGGAAAAGCACAGGAAGGCAAGGCAAAGGAATGGAGTTATTGGTAAAACAGAGGGGAGAAGGGGTAAACAAGGTAAATCAAGGCAAGTAAGGGGCAGGCAATGGAAGACAAGACAAGTGTGAGGCAGGCAGAGAGACAAGGAAGTGGTAGGAAGGAGAAGGCAAGGAATGGGGTAGGGAAAGCAAGGAAAGGGTAGGCAAGGCAAGGAAGCAGTCAACAAGGCAAGTCATGGAAGGAAGGGGTTATGGAAAGCAAGGCAAGGGAGGTGTAGGCAAGGCAAAGGGAACAGTGGTTAAGGCAAGGGAAGTGATGGGCAGGCAAGGCAGGGCAATGGAGTTGTTGGTAAGACAAAGGAAGGGTATGGGGCAGCAAGGAAAGCCAGGGGAGGAGTAGTTAAGGCAAAGGATGTGAAGGGCAGGCACAGCAAGGCAACGAAGGCATAGGCAAGGAGCAGCAAGGAAGTGGTATGCAAGACAAACTAAGGGAAGAAAGATCTTGCCAATGCAAGGCAAGGAAGTCTACACACTGGGTGGTTCAGAGAGTGTCTTAGTGAACTTAATTTCTTTTTGTAGTATACGGAACTAATGGTTAGAGCTGTTGAACTGCTACATTGAGAATGTAAAAACCAAGCTATTTAGCTTTTTGTCCTGGTACCTTTAGTTCCTGACTAAGCAATTTCTCCCTTACAAATGGTCATAGAACAAAAAGCCAGGGCTGATTTTGGATTTCCCCTTGCAACTTCTAAACTGAACAATACCATAAACCATAAACAGTATGCTCTTTCCTGTGGTGGTGCATGATACCACCTCAGGAACTGCTGGGGAGCCAAGTGGTTCCAGTTCAGCAGGGCTTCACTGGTGGGAAACATCCTAGTCCGAATAACATAAGTCCCTCCCCAAATTATGTAAATCCCCCTGGCTGTAACCTAACCCCTGACTCCATCCCTCCCTTCTCCCATTGGTTGTGGTGTTCCCCCCACCTCCTCTCCCCCGATCCCAGGTGATCCCTATATCTAGGGACACGTGGGGTTATTCATTCTCTTTCACCCTGGAACCCTCTGGAATAAACTTCTGGAATGTCCGGCTGATTGAGCCTCTGGATTCTTTGTCTCTGGTAACGCATGAGCTATCCGGCTCTCTGGGTGAGTGAGAATCTGTGCCTTACACCGGCACGGGTGTGAGAAGGGTCTTTCTGTACAGCACCAGAGCAGTGCTGGCTGGAGTGATCTCTCGATAGCCTTAGAGACACTTTTGGTAAATGCAGAGGCCTGATTTCCACCCCTCCTCCCCCCCGCCTTACTTTCCTGCTCCTGTGTACCTGCATACACTTTCAGTCATGAAAAAAACAGGCATAAAACTAAAAACATTCAGTATCTGAGCCCACAGAAGGTTCTAAAGAAAGAGCCAGCACTGAACTTGATCTTTCTTTTATGCCTAAAACTATGCTGCCAACAATGAGACAATTTGCCTTCCTTCCCAGGTATATGCAGGATCACGTTCTTTCAGTCTTGCAAAGCTGGGACCCAAAACTGAATCCCTACACTAGCTGCTCATGCACTAATGATGCCCAGACAAAAAGTTCTTGATGGCTTATACCGTCGCACTGTCACCGTTCATAAACACCACACGATGGCAGTATAGATTTGGAAAAGAAGTAAATGCACCTCGCCCATCACAGCGCAGCTGCAAATTGCAAAATGTCTAGTCACTACTCTCAAACAAAATGTGTCATGACAAAGATTTTGCTGACCTTCCTGTTTCATTTGAAAACTTTGATTTGCATCACACTTAAGCAGTAACATGACCTCCTTCTCAATTATATGTATTAATAAATTCACTCTTGCAGGGTTCCAGCTACAAAGTAGAAAACATCTGGCAAAAACATAGCTCACAAAAGTACAAAGTGAGAAAGCTCTTGCTGTCTTCACCTCCAACTGCACCCATTGAACTGCAACACACACCCTGGTATCTTCACTTTCCTTCTCAACTCTATGTACCATCATAACCCTTTAGTGTCACAGAATGAGAATCCAAAACTGAACATCACCACTCACACCCTAAATGTACCAGGACAAAAAGCTCAACAGCTTGGCTTTTGCATTCCCAATGTAGCACTTCTACAGCTCTAACCAATAGCATTGTATAATAGGAAAAGAAATTAAATTCACTAAGATACTCTCTAAAACACCCAAGGTGTGGATCCAAAATTGCTTACCTTGCCAAAGAGAAGAGCTATGACCCCATCTCAAAAGAAATGTGATCTCCATCTCCAAAACAGAATATATGTCAGGATTGTTCTCATACAAATGTGCCAGATTACTCTCACTGAGCACTACCTCCCCATAGCAGTATATCATCTGCACGCCAAGACTCGGGACAGCTGCCCCAAAAAAAGTGTATTGCCAAAAATTTCAAAAGAGCATCTCTGAAAGGTGGAGATGACATGCCAAACTGAATACAGTGGCAGGTTGCTACTACACAAAAGGTACCAGATAAAAGAAATGGTTGCTGTCCCTTTCATTCCCTGGGCACCTGCATATTTGCAGCACAAATACTAGGACTATGTGCTTTCGTTCTTAAGAAATAGTGCCATCATCCCTTTTTGGAAGGTTACCTCCAAAATTTGGATAGCAAATCAATAATTGCAAATGTCAGGGGATTGCTCCCACAGAAAATGTGCCAGGATAAAAACTGCTCCTGGTTTCTGTGGCCTATAATCTCTACCTGAAGCATTGGGCCTAGCTGCATTCCTTCCCATGTAAAAGCACTGTCACATGATTTCAGGAACCCACAACTGAAAATTGGATACCACCTCAAATATTGAATGTGTCCAAGGATTGCTGCCACACAAAAAGTGCCAGGGGAGAAAGGTTTTTCTGGCTTTTACCTTCTCTGAGCAGGTGATCATCTGTAGTAGTAGCACTAGATGTTTCCCTTTCCAAGGAAAAGTACTAATGCATAGTCAGGATCACAGCTCTTACATTTAGAGAAGCGCTCAAAACTTTAATATGTCCCCGGATTGCTCCAGGACAAGAGGTGCCCAGAGAGAAACATGTCACTGTCCTTTATATCCCTTGGGCAGCCTATCATCTGGACCTGAAACAGCAGCACCAGGTGCTTTTCTTCCAATTTAAAAACACTGACAACACCTTTGGGGAGCCCAACACTTCAATTTGGATGCCACCTCCAATACTGAATACATAAAAGGATTCCTCTCACATAAAAGTTTTCAGAACAAAAGACTCTTGCTGGCTTCAACTCTGCTCCTCCCTTGCCTTGTCTTGTCTACTCTCCCCTGCTTTGCCAAACTTGCCCCTCCCTTGTTATGCATTGTCTTGCCTACCCCTCCCTTACCTTACCTTACCTTACCTTTCCTAGTTGTTAAGATCCAATTAATGAGAGATGCCTCTGCCCAAATTAAGATGCAAATGAGAGCATATGCCGAAGTCAATAGTAACAATTTTTCTCTTATTCTATTGGTTAAATTATTCCCTTGCTTCCAATTCTTATTAGCTCTTTTGAGTCGGTGTGTTTCTTGTTTTGAGTCGGTAGGTTGTGGTCTTGCCTGCCAGAAATACATTTTACCCAGTCAGAGCTGATTTTCAGCACAGTTGCTGAGTTGGTTTTCTTTGTGGATTATCAGTGATACATTCTCCTGCCAAGACTTTGTTTGCCTCATTCTAGGCCTGAGGTAACACTCAGACAACAGTATCAACTTTATCTTATCTCAAGGTCCCATCAGGTGGCTTAAATTACAGTCCAAGTTCTAGGAATCCACGGAGGCATGTGGTCATTGGTGGTCACAGATGCCATCTGTCGCATAACTCGGAGTGCTTTGTTTGATCAGTGATATGCATATGGGCCCCTCCACATCGTGAGAATCCTTGTTTGGGTGCATTGTCAGGGATGTGCCAGCCAGACCTTGCCATGTCTGGAGCCAGTGGCATCCTGCCATTCCATTCTATATTTGTCTTATGGCAAAAACCTTCTGTGATCTTCACAGAGTTTGACACAAGCAAGGGTGAAGTCCTTACACTAGCCCTCCATTTCCTTGCCTCATCTCACCTTCCACTCCCTTGCCTTGCTTGCCTTCCATTGTCTTGCTTAGCTTGTCCTTGCCAACATCTGCCTTGCCTTTTCTTGCCTTGCCTTCCCCTCCCTTATCTTGCTTTGCCTTCTCTTCCTCTGCCTTGCCTTTGTGTTCCTACCTCTCCTTTGACTTGCCTTGTCTTTATTGCCCTTCCCTTGCTTAGCCTTGCCTACCTCTCCCTTGCCTTGTTTTCCCTACCTTTGACTTCCCTTGCCTTGCTTTTCCTTCCTCTCCCATGCCTTGTCTTGCCTGGTAGTATTTGGAGAAGTCCATCCTCATTGTCCATGGCAGTTAAGGTGAACACCGGCAGTGTCATTCAGTAACCAATGTTATACAATTCAACATTACAGACTGTTCTCACCCAAAAAGGGTGTTTAACCCTTGAGGGACACATCGTATTTCCATGTCCCTCTGCATTACCCACCAAGTGTACCCAGGTTCTAGACCAAAACAATCCCACAAATGGGTTTGCCTTTGCTTGAGGCAGGACTAGTCCAAACTGTCTTCCCTGACACATTCCTCATATGCACCACAGGGTCTTTTACCCCTCCTATGAAAAAACTCTGTGGAGGTTTTGATTGGGCAGGGCCAGCTCGATTGCTAGGACCTTGGGTGTTAGCTGACTTGGTGGCCCTCACTAGATGTAGATCCCAATGTTTGAAGATCCCACTACCCATTGATTTCAATGTGTTTTTTAACAGACTACTGTACTGTTCAACTTTCCCAGAGGCTGGTGCGTGGCAGGTAATATGGTACACCCACTCAATCCCATGTTCTTTGGTCCAGGTGTCCATGAGGCTGTTTTTGAAATGAGTCCCACTGTCTGACTCAGTTCATTCTGAGGTGCCATGTCGCCACAGGACTCACTTTTCAAGGCCCAAGATGATGCTCTGGGCAGAACATCTCCAGCCATTCAGAGGTTGTTTTCCCCCATTGTGAGCAAGTAGCACTTGCCTTGATGGGTTTGCAACAGTAATTGCCTCAACAAAAAAATTAAAGTCTGCGGATGTAATTGATCTGCCAGGCCTCCGCATATTTATATTTTGACCGTTGTCCACCAGATTGCAGCACATGTTTCACAGTTATCCATAACTGTGTCCAGTTATGGACACCAGGGAAATGGTGTCCATAGTAAAGTCCACCCCCTTATCACAAGCCCATTCATATGTAGCATCTCTTCACTGATGATCTGAGGTGTCATGGGCCCAATGAGCCAGAAGTAATTCACCCTTATATTGCTCAGTCCAGATCCACTGGAGACATTTTAGTCTTGGCTGCTCGATCCACCTGTCCATTGTTGTGATGTTCTTCGTTAGCCTAACATTCAGGTACATTTGCATCTACACAATGGACTTTTACAACCAACTTCTCTACCCTGGCCGCGATGTCCTGCCACAGTCCAGCAGCCCAGATGATTCTCCCTCTGTGCTGTCAATTGGTCTCTATCCCTGGGTCTAGCCACTCCCACAGAGCATTTGCCAGCATCCACGAGTCAGTGTAGAGGTAGAGGGTTGGCCATTTTTCTCATTCACCAATATCCAAAGATGGATGGCTTTCAGTTCTGCAACCTGACTGGATTCACATTGTTCCTTGGCATCTTCTGCAACTCGCTGTGTAAGGCTCCATACAGCACCTTTCCATTTTTGATGTAGCCCTACAATCCAGCAGGAACTGTCAGTAAAGAGAGGGATTCCTTTTCTTTCTCTGGTAGTTGATTCTTCAGTAGGGCCTCCTCAGCACATCACCTTTTCCTCACTGGATGATGATGACAGTCTGAAATGTTGGCCTTTGGGCCAGTTCATTGTGACTTTCAAGATCCCTGGGCGATTGGGTATCCTAAATGAGGTTGCTGTGTGATTAGCGTGACCCACTTACTCCATGCAGCATTAGTGGCATGATGTGTGGAAGGGACTTTCCCTCTGAACATCCAGCCTGGCACTGGCAGTTGGAGTACCAGAAAAAGCTGTGTTTCAGTGCCAATAACTTTGGAAGCATCTTGAATCCCTTCACAAGCTGCCAGTATCTCTTTTTCAATTGGGCATAACAGGCCTCGATACTTTGTATCCCCATCTCCAGAACCCCAAAGGTTGCCCTTGAGTTTCCCTGGGTAATTTTTGCCAGGGACTCAAGGAAGGACCATTCTCCCCAGATGCTGTATAGAGCACATTTTTCACATCTTATCCTGTCCTGACTGTCGCAAGGGCTGCTGCATGAACAATCTCCTCATTAATTTGTTCAAAACCTTATTGTTGTTCAGGACCCTGCTTGAAATCACTCTTCTTCCAGGTCACATGATAGAGGGAGCTGACAACATGGCTGTACTTTGGAATACACATCCTCCAAAAAAACCCAGTGCCTAGGAAAGCCTTTGTTTCCTTCTTCCTGGTTGATGGGGACATAGCTGCTATATTCTTGAGCATATCCATTGGAATCTGATTACATCCCTCTTGCGATTTTACTCCTAAAAACGGAATTTCCCATGCAGGTCCCTTGACCTTACTTTGTTTTATGACAAAACCACCCCTCAAGAGGATTTGGACTAGATTCTTCCCTTTCTCAGCTTCCTCTGCTCTGTTGCCCCACATGATGACGTCACCGATGAATTGCCAAGTGTTCCGGAGCCTCACCCTTTTCCAGTGTCGTCTGGATTTGAACACGGCAAATGGTGGGACTATGTTTCCTCCCCTGGGGCAGTCAGTTCCAGGTTTATTGCATGTCCCTCCAGGTGAAAGCAAACTATGGCCTACACTCTTCTGCCAGAGGAAAGGAGAAAAATGCATTTGCAATGTTGATGGTCAGCATGACTGCCTTGGCCTCCAGATTGTATTGAAGTTCCAGCATGTCTGGCACAGCAGCACTCGGTGGTGTGACCTCATTCAGGCCACAACAGTCCACTGTCACTGTCGTGGTTTGACCCTGGCCATATGCCAGGCACTTACGACATCTGCTATCTCCACTCTCTCCTGCCACAGTTGTGCAGAAGAGAGGAAAAAGAACTAACACATACTCACACCAGACTCATGAGTTGAGATAAGGAATTGGTGGGAGGACACACTGAGAAAGGGCAAAAACAGGCTCAAAACTTAAAAGATGCAAAGTGATTTATTAACTGAACAGAGTCGAAGCATAAATGAGAAGTAAAAATAAGCTCTTAAGACACCATTCCTTCACTCACCCCCCCTCCCTCTTAAGATGCCGTTTCTCCACTCACCGCTGCTCCCTCCTTCCAACCAACAGCTTGGGGGGAAGGGGGGCTGTTGGGCTGTTGGGTGAGTTTGGGGTTTTTTCTTTGGTCAGTCCATCACCAAGATTTCAGAGATCTTCTTCTGCTCCTCAGGGAGAGGGGTCATCCTCTGTGTAGCCAGGGGTCCCTCCCACAAGAGACAGTCCTCTGCGAACTTCTTTGGAGTGGGTCCAATCTCACAAGTAGCATCCCATCCAAATTTCTGGTGCAACACAAGATTTTGTCCATAGAGTGCAGACTTCCAAGCCAAGGCCAGGCTGCTTCCATCCCAGGAGCAAGGCCTTTCTCTCTCTTGCAAGGCCTTTGCAACTTCATCTCTCCATATGTGACTCCCACTGGATCACAGCTTCCTCTAGGCATCCACCTGCTCCTGTGGCGTGGGTACCTCGCCACAGGCTGTGGGTGGATCCCTGCACCCCCGTGGACTCCATGGGCTGCAGAAGGACCACCTGCTCCCCTCCTCAGGTTACATTGTGGCCAGCATCAACTAAAGCCTTACACTCTTGTGGGTCTGGTGTGCCAGGCCACAAATCCACGCAGTCCAATATATCAGATTGTCCCTTTCCTCCAGCTGGCTGGAGCCAGGGCCCTTCTACTTCTGGTCCTAGTACTCATTGCTCACTTCTTGTACATATGAACTGCTGGTCCCTTCAAGAGGATTGGAAGTAACATCAGTCTTTCTATTCTGTCTGCTGGACCTGCCCACTGGAAACTGGAGTGCCATTTATTCTCGAAGAATTTCCTGCAGTGGCTGTTCTTCCTCTCAACTCATGTACCTGTGCTGCCAAGGCAGAGGTGGATTTTCCATCCTGCTTCCTCATGTCCTCTCCATGGTCATACAGTTAAAACCACAGGTTACCTGGTGGAGTGCACCCTCTCTCTTGAGCAGAGGGGTGCCTGTTCCCAATAGCAGAGATTCTGGTCCATCCTGCTGGGACATGGGACACTTCTTTATATTGCAGGTCTTCATCTGTAAAGTACTGGAGCTCTTTGGACAGTCTTTGCATGGATAAGATGCAGGCCCACAGGGTAGGGAAATACACTTTCTTCATATAGCTGGAGTTCGGCAAACAAATTATCCACTCTTTGTTCTTCTTCTTTCTAGGACAAGACTGTCAATATGGCTATGGTATGCTCCATAGGAACTTCCACCACATGGTTTGCATACATTGGACTTTATCTTGATTTTTAAGGGATTGCTTGCCATTTTAGTCCTTATGGAATACCTCCAGCACAGATAGTTCTCTCAGGTACTGGATACCTTGCTCTAGGTGTTCCACTTGTCTAGGCACATAAACAAAACATCCTTGAAAAGATACCTTTACCTCACACTTGATAGGAGTCACCTCCAGAGGCTGAGAATTTCTGTCTTTTTCCCATTCCCTTTGCCAGTGCTGCATCTCAGGACAGAGACTCTAGTTTCTTGGCTTCACTAACAGTTTATGGATTCCCAGAGGTTGCACTTGAGGTAGGGGGAATAGAGCAGCACTAAAAACACATCCCAAATGACCCTCATTGCCCTTGATATTACCATGTCCCAAGATGATATCCCACAGTACAGCATCAAAGCAATCCTGATTCCCCGACAATTCTGGAACACTCCTCTGCCATGCTACCCTGACTCAGAAGCAAGACTTTCCCCCATCCCTGGAAAATTACACGAGGTGATATAGAATAACCTCTGTGTCATAGCCATGCTCCCTTCTGGCTACTGCAAAAATTAACCCTGTCCTAGCCAGAACCAGGACACCTGACCTTGGCTTTCCTTGCCCTGCTTTACTTTGCATTGCCTACCACTCCTTTACCTTGCCTTGTTTCCTAGGTTGGCTTGAAGGGGGTAAGAACCTAGAGTTATGTGGGCACAGCTAGGTTGCTATTCTATATCATGCACATCATCACTGGGGGAATGTTTTTTTGGGGGGAAGAAAAACCCCAAATGCAAAAAACAAAAAACAGGTGCACCACTTTTTGTTCCATTTATTCCTTGGGGAAACTTCTAGTACCAGCACTGAGGACTCTTCCACTGCTGCCCATCTCTTCCCATCCCTCTGAGATGTGGCTCTGAAAAAGCAGTGAACACTGGCTAGAGGCAGCTCCAGAAGTGATGAACACAGCTGAAACACAGCTCCAGAGCAGTGATATATTGGAAGCAGCTGTGAGTAAAGGAGCAGCAGCCAAATCAAGTTGAAAGGAGCCAAGCCTAAGCTGAGCTGAGAGAAGCCAAACACAGCCAAGCCCAGTGATCCAGAAGTGGGCGATGCAGCACAGACAATCCAGTTTTTGGGTGTTTATCTGTCATTGGTTTTTGTTGTCTTGGGCTCGGGAATGGGGAATGCCAGCTGCTATCATGTCTTTGTCTCAGGGGGGCCACGTGGCGCTAGCCACAGGAATGTCCACCATCTTGTCTTCTTCTCAGCAGCCACACAGAACTGAGTTGAGGTGGTGAGCCCCTTTCTTGTGTGTAAATCCCCCTCTCTTTCGTTTACTTTTGTTATTAATATTGTTGCTGCTACCATTCTTTTCTCATCCTATGCCTGTTTCTTTTCAGTAAATCATTACCTCAGCCCATAGTTTCTGCCTTCCTTCCTCACCAGAAGGGGCGGGGGGAAGGGGAGCAGCTTACTTGAAGTTTAATTCTCAGCTGGTGTTAATCCACCACACCATACATTGCCTTGCCTTTACCTCCCCCTCCTTTCCTTGCTTTCCCAACCATGCCTTGCCTTTACTGTCCCTCCCTTGCTTTGCCTACTCCTCCATTAACTTTCTCTGCCTGGTCCTCTCTTAATTCCCTTTCCTTGCCTTACCTTGCTTCGCCTATCCATCCCTTACCTTGTATCGCCTACCCTGCCCTTGTCTTGCCTATCCATTCCTTGCCTTGCTCTGCCTGCCCTTTCCCTGGCTTGCCTTTTCTCTCCTTCCTACCCCAGTCTTGAATTGCTGTGACTTGCCCTCCCCTGTCTTGACTTGCATTGTCTTGCTTACCTCCACCTGACCTCCGTTTGTCAACCCCTCCGTTTCCTTGCACTGCCTTGCCTGGCCTACCCCTCAATTTCCTTGCCTTACATTGCTTTCTGCTGCCTCCCCTCCTCTTGCCTTTCTTTTCCTTGTCTGCCCCTTCCTTTCCTTGCATTGCCTTTACCACCCCTCCCTTGCCTTGTCTTGCCTACTCTTCCCTTGTCTTGTCTTCCCTGACCTTGCCTTCCCCTCTGTTGATTTGCCTTTTCTAACCCTCCCTTGCCTAGCCTTTCTTACCCTTCCCTTTCCTTGCCTTACCTACCCCTCCCTTGCTTTGCCTTGTATTGCTGGCCCCTTGTATTGCCTACCCCTCCCTTGCCTTTCCTCACCGACCAACCCTTCCCTTTCCTTGCCTACCCCTCCCTTGCCGTTGTCCACATTTGGACATAAGGCTCGGGGGCCGGGCGTATCCCTTCCCCTCCTTGCTGCTCTGTCCCTCGGGTGGTCGCGTCGGGAGGAGCGCTCCTCGCCTCCTGCTCCTTGATATGGTGGTTCGGGGTGGGCACTCTCCCCTCCAACCTTCACCAATTCTCCGCTCCTCGCATCCTTCTCCCTCGGAGGATTGCTCTGCGGACGGCGCTCGACTCCCCTCCCGCCCTCGACAGCTCTAAGCTAATCAGAAGTATCGGGTGCCAGGCACACCGGGCCTTGGCCAATCAGGGCGCTTCGTGCTGTAAGTCATCTGTTGCCGGGCAGACCAGCAGAATCCGGCGCCTTCCACGGCAGCCAGCCAATCAGAGTGCGTTCCACTGATGACTCATCCGTTGCCGGCCCGCCCAGCGCTCCGCGCGGCACAGACGAACAGGCCGCGCCGTGTCTCGCAGGGCTGCGACCCCAGCCTGGAGTCCAGTCCCCTCCGGAAGGGCTTTGCGGAGGGGGGAGGTGGAGATCGCCCAGATCGGAATCCCCCAGTGCTGTCCCGAGGGTTGCGGCTGTGGCGGGTGCCGAGTGTGGCCAGTCACGGTAGGGGCGGGGCTCGGCTTCGGGGGTTCCCGAGGTTTTGGGGCGTCCGTGGAAGAGCCGGGACTTCCGGGATGGGGTCAAAAGTATAAATTTTATTGGGAGGAGGTAAATGCCCTCCACCCCCCTTCCCCGCATTGACCCTGGCCTCGGGGGGAGACCCAGGCACCCAGGGGTCAGGCAGGGACAGGTAGGATCAGGTGGAGTCAGGCGTGGTTAGTAAGGGTCAAGTTAGTTTGGGATGGAGTCATGCAGGGTTCAAGCAGGGTCAGATGGGGTTAGGTGGGGTCACAGCCGGGGTCATAGCCATTGTCCAGGTGAGGCATAGGGCTGGCAGGGGTCAGGCCGAGGTCAAGTGGGGTCAGTCAGGGGTTCAAGGTCAGCTAGGTTCAGGCAGTGTCACACACAGTGTCAGGTGTGTTCAGGAAAGGTCAGACAGGGTCAGCTGAAGTCAAGTATATTCAGGAAGAGTCAGAAAGAGTCACGTGAGTCACAGAGTGTTCAGGAAAAGTAATAAAGTGGTCAGGTGGAGTCAGGCCAAAGTCACAGTGAGCCCAGAGGCTGGCAGGGCACCATGCGCAGGCGAAAGGGGGGGCAGCGCAGCACGGTGCCCGGCGACCCTTTCAGCCCTGGCAGTCCCTCCGGGCCCGGCTCCAGACGGAATTCTCGCAGGATCAGCCCCAGGAACACGAAGAGCTCGGCCCGCGCCAGCCCCTCCCCCGGGCACGATCGCGCCCCGCAGCCGAACGGCAGCAGCGACCGCGAGGGGGCGCCCGGGGCCAGGAACCGCTCTGGGGGTCGACGGGTCAGGTTTGAGGGGGTTCCACGGGGATAGGGGGACCCACAGGCTTTCGGGGGGAGCCGGGGCGATGGGGGGATCCAGGATTTTGGGGTGAACCCGCAAGTTTGGAGGGAACCCGGGGGTTTCAGGTTGCACCCTGGAGTTCAGAAGGGAGACATAGGGGTCTGGGGCTTGGGCTTGAGACCCAGGAGCTTGGGGGGACCCTGAGGTTCGGGGTGACCCCAGGGCGTCGGAGGGGATCCACATGTTTGGGGAGAGTTCACACACCCGAGGGGGCTCCCAGGGGTTTTGGGGGGAGGGGAATAGGAGGGGAGGAACAGAGAGACCAACAGGTTTTGGGGGGTAACCAGATGTTTGGGGTGCTCAGGAGGTGGAGGGGGACCAATAGGGGGGGAAAACCTCAGGTTTGGGGGAGGGGGTGTGGGTTTGGGGTGACTCAGGCATTGGGGGGGGGGCATCCATAACACCAAAGTGTTCCCAGGACACCCAAGCATCAGGGGAAACCCCACAATAGGGGGAACCCACCATTTGATGCTTGAGGAGACACCAGGATTTGGGGGTGACCCCAGGGGTTATGGGGGGACCGACAGGGTGCAGGAGTACCCGCATACCAGGCAGGAAGGCCTCGGGATGCTGCCAGATGTCAGGGTCCTGTTGGGCTGCCAGCAGGTTGGGGACCAGGACAGTGCCGGCCACCACAGGTAGCCCCCCAAGACTGGAAGGGGATAGGGGACACTGAGATGGACTGGGGTCTGCTGAGGACTACTGAGAGCTACAGAGGCCATACCAGGACATACTGAGGCCATACAGGGGCACTCCGGGAGCTACTGGGTACTACTGGATGTCTATTTGGATCTGCAGGGTTCATACTGGGATCTGGTAGGTACTACTGGGAGTTATTGAGTTGGAGTCTGCTGGGGCCATACTGGGGCTCTCTGGGGTTGTCTGGTATCTACTGGGTGCCTGTTGGGGTTTTACTGATGCCATACTGGGATCTACTAGAGCCACACTGTGACCTACTAGAATGTAGTGAGGGTCTACCGGCATACTGGGTGGGATCTACTGGTGCCACACTGGGATCTGCTATGACCTACTGGGTGTTGATTAGTGTTTATTGGAGCCATGCTGGGATCTGCTGGAGTCCTACTAGGGCCATACTGGGGCTCTCTGGTACCTACTGGGTGCCTGCTGACATCTACTGGAGCCATACTTGGGTCTACCGGAGCCATACTTGGGTCTACCGGGAACAGCTACAGCCATACTGAGCTTTTCTGAGGGCTACTGGATGTCTATTAGGGCTTAGTGGGGCCACAGTGGGACTTACTGGGACCTCATGCTAGGATCTTCTGGGCTCTGCTGGGGCCTGCTGGGGCTATCATGGGGTTTACTGGGATCTACTGGGTGTCTATTAGGGTCTACTGGGGTCATTCCAGGACCTGTTGGGGCCTAGTGAGATGTCCTGGGCCCTACTGGGGATCTGTTGGGGTCTACTGGGACCTGATGGGTCTTACTGGGATTTACTGGGGTCTGTTGAGGCCTACTGGGTCCTACAGGGATTTACTGGGCTGTACTGGTCTGTTGGGGTCTTCTGGGATTTACTGCCACCTACTGGTCTATTGGGGTCTTTGTAGGGCCATACTGGGACCTGATGGGTCTTAGTGACACTCACTGGCATCTAATGGACTCTGCTGCATTCTCCTGGACCCTACTGATGATACCAACTAGTCCCTGCGGCTCTGTAGTGGTTGCTCTCAGTTCCCCCTCACCTGTACTGGTCCAGACTGGTCCATAGGGGTTCCTCCTAGCATCCCTCCCCCACAATGGCCTGTACTGGTCTGTCTCAGTACCTGGTATGGCGCAGGGCGCAGTGGGGCAGCCCCAGGGGCGCAGGGGGCCGCAGCCGCAGGGTCTCGCTGATGGTGGCCTGGAGGAGGGGCAAGCGCCCTATGTCCCCTGGCCCAGGGGGGCCTTGTGCCCCCGCCAGCTCTGCCTGCAGACGTACCTGCAGCTGCACGGGTGGGGCACAGGTGTGTCATATCTGTCATGGGGTATCAGGGGAGGGGTTGCATCCCAGGGAGCACACAGTGGGAATGGGATGACAGAGGGACCCCCCCCAGAACCCCAGACCCTCCCAAACTCACAAACTTGACCCTGGGACCCCAAACCTGGCCCTCTCCCTTGGGGATCCCCATGAGCCCCCCGATTATTCCAAACCCCCAAACCTGCCCTGGGACCCTAATCCCCCTCCTGCCCCAGACCTGCCCCTCCCTCCTTCTTTGGGACACCCCTGAGCCCCCAGACCTGTCTCTTGGGACCCTCTGTCCGCACACCCTGAGCCACCTCTCCATGGAAAACCCAAACCGAGACACGTGGGGACACAGACACAGCCCTGATGTGTCTGTTACATCCATGTGGCACCTCAGGGCAGGGTGAGGTCATTGGTGGCCACAGGGGATGCATGGGACATGGATGGGGGACATGGGACCCCCCTGGGGAACACATGCAGGGACATGAGACCTTTCCAGAAACATGTGTGGGGACTTGGACATGGCTGTGACATGCCTGTGGCACCTCAGGGTGGTGCAGGGGGATGGTGCCAGCCATGGGGAGGAGGACACGGGGCACATGTAGGACACAGGTGGGACACAGGACCCCAGGGACACACATGGAGACACATGATGCCACACATGTCATCTGGGGCCAGAGAAGTAGGAAGTCCATGGAGAATGGAACATGGGGGACATATAGAACATGGGACCTCTGGGGACATACAGGACCCTCCAGTGCTGCATGGACAACATGGAGGGACATGTGTGTCACCTCAGGGCGGTGCAGCAAGAAGGCCACAGCCCAGGCTAGTGCAGCCGCTGTGGTCTCGGTGCCCCCAATGAACAGGTCGACCAGTGCCATGTGCAGCCGGGGAGGGCTCAGCGGGCCCCCCTGCACCCCGGGATCACGCCCCAGCAGCACGCCCAAAACTGTGTTGGGGGGAGGGGAGGGGCACTCCTGGTGAAGGAATGACACATATTGGAGGGTTCCCCTGATGCCAGGTTGCCCCCAAACATGGGAGTCCCTTCCAAACCCCTGAGTCCACCCAAACCGCTGCTTCCTCCCCTTGCCCTCATATCTCCCCAACCCCGCATCCCTCCCAGCCCCTCAGGTCCTCCCATCCCCTTGGGTCCCCCCAAAATATGTGGGTCCCCCCAGCCCCTTGGTACCCCCCAAACTCCTGGTTTCCCCCCAGCACCTGGGTCCCTCCAGACCCTCAGGTATCTTCTAAACACCTGGGTCTCCCCTGACCCTCTGTTGCCACCAGACCCCTCCTGGCCCCTGGCTGCCCCCCAGGACTCTGCACCTGGTGCCGCCGGATCTGGGCCTCCACAAAGGCGTCACGGTGCTGGACGAGCTGCAGCAGCTTTCTCAATCCTGGGTTGGGCAGGGCCTGGGCATAGGGACTCTGTAGGGACCCCCAACCTCCAAGGAACCCTTGACCTCAAAGAGCCCCTCCCCCAGAGGTGTGGCTAGCACAGGTCTTTCCCATGAGAAATCCTTTTGTGTTTTATAAATAAAGATAAGGTTTGGATGTTATTAAAAACAGTGTCCCAAGACTTGGACGGTGCAGACCTGGCCAATCAGGCCTAGGGGGAGGTTTTTGACTGACCAATCTGGGTGACTTTTGAAAACTCTATATATATGATGAAATCAAAACAATAAAGGCCTTTTCCTTCTTGCCACTGAGAACTGACTTCCTTACTCTGCTAGCTGCTCAACAGCGACACAGAGGTGCCCAAGAAATCTCCTCAGCCCCAGAGAAAGCCTATGGCTGCCTCCCCATGGCCATACTGACCCTGTAGGTGCCCTCTTTGACCATACAGACCCTTCCGATGTCCCATAGGCACCCTCAGCTTCACAGAGATACTTTACCCCATGTAGACACCCCGACCCTACAGAGCCCCCAAAACTGCCCCTCCTAGGCCCATAGAGCTCCCTAACACCATATAGACCCTGTAACACTCCCCCTAGCCCCATATAGGCACTATAACCCATGTCCAGTCCCACAGAGACCCTATAAATCCCCTCCTAGGGTTACACAGCCCCTTCCCAGACCCATAGAGACCACCCAAGCCCCATATGTACCCTATAAGCCCCCGGTCAGCCCCACATACCCTTCCCCAGCCACATACAGACCATATAATCTCCCTCCCAACCCCATATAAGCCCCCAAGCCCCATAGCCCTCCCCAGCCCCATAGCCCCCCTGAGCCTCATAGCCCTTCCCAGGGCCCTATAGCCCCCCAGCAGCCCCCCATAGTTCCCTCATTACCCCCACAGGGCTCTATAGCCCCAGGTTCCATAGACCCTCATGCAGCAAGAAGGCCATGGCCCCATAGGCCCCCCAGAGGCCCCACCATGCTTACCCGCAGTGGAGGCAGCAGGTCAAGAGCCCGTACACTGCTGCGCCCCCAGACCTGCAGCAACTCCCCCAGGCAGTGGGAGAAGGCCCGGAGCTCCCCTGTGGGGGGCACCTGGGGGAGGACACACCTCGGTACTGTCCATTACTCGAGTTCCCTCTGGATCACCCCAGAACACTCCCACCACAGTTTCAGACACTTGTATCCCCTCAAACTCCTTTGTGCTCCGAAACCCCTGCCACCCCCCCCCGCAAATTGCTCAGTCCCCCCACACACCTGGGTGTCCCCTCCACAAACTCCTGGGTCACCCCCAAACCCCTGGGCCACTGTAGAAACCGGGGTACTCCCCCAAACTCCTGTCTCCATACTGGGGTCCCCCCAAATTCCCACCAGGTCCCCGAAGAGGAGGCGTGCAATGGTGCTGCAGGTATGGAAGGTGAACACCTCAAAAGGGTCCAGGGGGGCCCCCGCATGGGAACGCAGCTCCTGGGGGAAAACAGAGGTTAAGGGGAGCCCTGGGGGAAACAAGAGGGTACTCTAAGGGTGGTTTAGGGGGTTGCAGGGGAGAAGTGGAGAGCTCTAAGGGAGATCTGGGGACTCACAGGGATAATGCCCTTTTGGGAGGCAGAGGGTGGGGTTTGGGTGGGGTCAGTTTTGAGGGACAGGGAGTGTGGCATGGGTGCAGTGTTTGGGGATCAGGTTTGGGATGCAGGGGGGTTGGGGGGAGCAGTTTTCAGATGCAGGGGGCATGGTTAAGGTGCATGGGTGGGGTTTGGGTGAAAGGAAGTTTAAAATACCAGTTTTGGGGTGCATGGGGCAGGGTTTTGCTGGTCAGTATTGTGTGGGGACCTGTTTTGTAATGCAAGGAGGATCAGTTTTGGGGGTGTCAGTGTTGCAGGGGGAGCGGGTTGGGGAGAAGTTGGTTTCAGGGTCTCACCTCACACAACTCCTGGCCCTGCAGCCAAAGGAGGGGCCCGAGATGCCCCCCAGCCCGTGCCAGTGCCCCCCGTGCTGCTCCCCGCTGCTGCCGCCAGCTGGGGCAGGGGCCTCCCAGTGCCAGGTCCTGGCCCCCCTGTGACACTATCGACCCTGGTGTTGGGCAGAGAGGGTCAGGGACCCCCAGAGACCCCCCCCAGACTCTATAGGGACCCACCTCCATCACACCAGGCGTGTTCTTCAGGGCCCCTGATAAAGCCTCCTTCATTATCACAGCCACATCCTCCACAGGACCCCCCCCTATTCCCACCAGGGACCATGGGGGTTGAAGGGCATGTCTGGTGGGGCAGAGACCCCCAGAGACTGCCCTAGCCCCTAAAGACAACCCACCCCTCCAGAACTGTCCCACCCCCTCCCAGCACCTGTGTCCCCAACCCCATAGGGGAGCCCCTTCCAAATCCCATAACAACCCCCCCAATCTCATAGGGACCCTTTCAAACCCTATAGGGACTCACCATCCCACAGCCCCTTCCCCAAGCCCCTAGAGACCCCCTAAGCCCCACAGAGAACTTCACAAACTCCATAGTGACTCCCTTCAAATCCCCCATAGGGCTTCCCTGCACACACTCCACAGTGACCCCCCCAAACCTCACAGGGACACTGCCAGCTCCCACAGCGGCTCCCCAAACACCACAGGAACCCCTCCAACACCTCCCGCCCCCCCTAGAGCCCACCTGGCCTCCCCTGCCCCCCATACCCAGATAACTGGTGGGGCGCCCCAGCCAGTCCCCCCAGTGCCGAACCAGCGCCTCACGTATGGTCCCCACTGAGCTCAGCACCAGCACGTCTGGAGGGAAGAGAAGGGGCTGGGGGTAGGGGGAAACTGGGGGTGGTTCCCAAACCAAAGGACGAGTCCTGGGGTGGGATTTTGGGGGTAGCATCGGGGGTTTGGGGTCCCAGGGAAGGTTTGGGGGGTGTGAGGAGAGGTCTGGAGTTTGGGGGGTACACACAGCAGGGGTAAAGGGCAGGTTTGGGAGTTCGGAGAGTCCCCAAGGACAGGGAAGAGGAAGGTTTGGGGGAGATTTTGGGTCCCAGGGCAGGTTTGGGGGAGGTTGGGTAGGGGTCCGTTCCGGGGAGCCCCCCCACTCACCGCGCCCCCCCAGGCGCAGGCGTAGCACGGGTCCGCGCCGCCGCGCGAGGCGGCTAAGGTGCAGCGCCCCCTGCGGGTGCAGCAGGTGCAGCGCCCCCAAGCGCGGGCCGTGCCCATCGCCCCGCCGCAGCAGCAGCGCCAGCGGCAACAGCAGTAATAGACACAGCAGCAGCGCCACACACGCCATGGCCCACGGTGGGCGTCCGGAGAGCCCCTATATTGGGGAATCACGAAACCACGCCCCGTGGAGCTCCACCCCTTAAATCCTGCCCCTCGCAGGCGGCTCACTCCCTTGTCCCCCAGGCCCCCGCCATTCCCCCCGCCCTGTGCCACCATAAAAGTGGGCCCAAGCCCCGCCCCATAAAGGAGGTCCCTTAAAACCTCGCCCCTTGAGGCTCGGCCCTTAAATGGGGGATCTGGAATTCTCGTTTGTCATTAAGTCCCACCCCTCACTGGTCGCTCAGCCTGTATAAAGGGGAACCCTGACCCCGCCCCTGCAGAAAGCCCCTCATCCTCTATAAAAAGGCCCTGCCTTGAGAATCCACCCCCGCTGATGCATTGACTCCTCCCATAAAGCAAATCCCTAATCCCTGCCCCCAGGTGACCCCCACCACTATAACTGCGGCCCCTTAGGTAGGTCCCGCCCCTCAAACACCACCCCATAAAGCGGTCATTTTAAGCCTTGCCACTTCGAGGCTTCACCTGCAATTATGGGGGTTCACCCCTGAACCCATCAACTCCCCAAGTGGCCCCACTCATTCCTCCCCCTTGGGGACCCCCTGAACCCCCTGTGGGTGCCCCCTGACTGAAATTTCCCCAGTAGCACCCACCCTGGGGATGCCCCACCACTCAAATCCTGTCCCCTGGATGTCCTCCATCCCAATACCCTCAGCCTTCCTGGGTATGCTTAAGTGCTGTGGCTAGCACAGGTCTTTCCCATGAGAAATCCTTTTGTGTTTTATAAATAAAGATAAGGTTTGGATGTTATTAAAAACAGTGTCCCAAGACTTGGACGGTGCAGACCTGGCCAATCAGGCCTAGGGGGAGGTTTCTGACTGACCAATCTGGGTGACCTTTGAAAACTCTATATACATGATGAAATCAAAACAATAAAGGCCTTTTCCTTCTTGCCACTGAGAACTGGATTCTTCTCTCTGCTAGCGGCTCAACAGTGACAAAGTCCCCTTACCCAGAGCCTCCTCCATGGGTGTCTGCCCCCAATTCCCCCCACTCTGGCAGCAGCATTTGAGGATCAGAGACTTTTACTGGGGTGCAGCAGCACTGGAGGAGGTCCCAAATAGAGTGTGAGTCCTGGGCGGGTCGCCTTGGTGGGTGGCATTCCAGCGAGTGTGTCCTGGGAGGATCATAGGTGAGGACCCACAATAATCTGAGGGGTGCTGAAGTCAGGAAGGGGACCCCCACTCTGGGATGTGTTGCTGGGGAAGTTGCTGGGGACTCCAGGGGTGGGGTCCTAGTGGGGGTCCTTGGGAGGGGTATTAGGGAAGGTGGGCCCATGGGGGGTGTCTCAATGTGGGGATCCCATAGGGTCCCCGAAAAGATTAGGGGTGTGAAGGTGTCAGGAGAGGGGGCCCAGGGTAGTGGTCCCTGTGGCAGAGTACCAGGGGTTGGGTCACAGTGCAGGGATCCCAGGGGTGTCCCCCTTCAGATGCTCCCCCCCAGAGCCACTGCAGGTGTCAAGCCAATTGCAGGTCCTCGGGGTACAAGATGATGCAGTGGGCAGTGAGTACAGGTATGTGTCCTCCAGTAGCCACACAGTGAATGCCTCCATCACCTGCACTCTGAAGCCCCTCAACACCCCCTGACCCCTTCACAGCATCTCCTGGTGTAGCAATCCCCAAAACACATTCTCAGGGCACAGGGTCCTTTCAAATCCAACCACAGGCAACTCAAACACCCTGTGCCCCTAAAAGTGGAGGCTGGGCCCCAATGCCCAGTGACCATTCCCCCATACCCTGACAGACCTTCCCCCAGGGGAAGGGTGCCCCCCGTAGAACTCCCCCCCTCACCCCCCATCCATGGAGGCCATAGACTCCCTGCTCAGGTCCCATAAGACTCCCTCCACAAACATCTCAGCCCTCATGGGCTCTCCCTTAGCCCACATATCCTCTTAGCACCCATAGAGAACCACCTAGACCTCCCTAATCCCCCAGAACCCATAGAATCCACCACAGCCCCTCTGGAACATCCCCCCTTTCCCCCCCAGTACCCACAGGATAGAGAATCTCCCTTGGACCACCCTTGTCCCCCCTGGCCCTCACTGGCCCTCCTGCAGCACTGGCAGGGCCATGCCAACAGTAAGGGGCCGCCTGGGTGGAGAGCAGGCAGAGTTCCTGCACCTGGGACAAGGGAAGGGAGCAGGGGATGTAGGGGGACTGGGGGACATGGGGAATGTTGGGGGACATAGGCGAATATGGGGTATGTGAGGACATGGGAAGCCATGGGAGGACATGGGAAGCCATGGGGGGCCATGGGGACATGGAGACATCAGGGGTCATGGAGTGCACAGGGAGTGGGGATGACATGAGGGGACATAGCAGATATGGAGGGGGTCTATGGAGGGGGTCTATGGAGGGCATCAGGATACGGGAAGACATGGGGACATCCTGGTCTGGGGCCATCACCCTGAGGACACTTTGGGGACACCCCAGGGACAGGAACACACTTGATGGGGACACCTTGGGGACACCCTGGAGGATGGGGATGTGGGGATACCATGAAGATGTCCTCCCAGGTAGGGGGACAAGGGGGTAGTAACACCCTGGGGACATCTTGGGGATATCCTGGGCGTGGAGATATGGAAGGCATCTCCCTGGGGACACCCTCTGTGGGGACAGAGGACACAATGACATCCTGAGGCCATAACGACAGCCCTCTAGGGACATTTTAATGGGGACAGAGAAACAGTGCCACCACAGGGGAAGTGGCACAGGGGATGTCCAGTCTGGGAGGCCCCTGGGGGATGGGTGGACACAAGGACATCAGGAGGCACACAAGGACGCTGAGGGAGGACAAGGCCACCACGTGATAGGGGGAGAGCAAGGACATAGTGGTGCTGGAACAGTGTGGAGGGGGGAGGTCTTTGGGGGGGGGGTGGTCCCAGGGGGTTCAAGAGAGTCCCGGGATGGATTTGGGGGGCGTCCCAGGGGGTTACCAGCAGGTGTTTGGGTGTCCCAGGGTGGATTTGGGGGATCCAGAGGGGGATGAGGGACCCCAGAGGGTCCTGGGAGTGTTTGGGAGGATCCTGGGGTGGATTTGGGGGCATGTGATTGGGGTTAGAGGGTCCCAGGGGGGTGCCCAGGCACTCTGGGATGTTCAAGGGTGGATTAGAGGGTCTGGAGGGGGTTGGAGAGTTCTGAAGGGTGTTTGTGGGGATTTTGAGGGTGGAATTTGGTGTTTCAGAGTGGATTGGGGGCGGGGAGGAGGGCAGTCTGGAGGGGTTTGGAGGGTCCCAGTAGGTGCTTGGGGGAGTCCTGGGGATGGGCGGGGGGGGAGGGGAGGAGGTTTCCAGGTTCAATTTGTGGGTTGCCTGAGGGGTCCCAGGGAGTAGAGGGTGTCAGGGGCGGGTTGTTGGTTCTTGTCGTGAATTTGAGCGGTCAGGATGTCTTTGAGTGGATTTGGAGTGTCCCTGTGGGGACTGTGTCTTGGATTGATGTTATGATAATCCTTTATCCCCTATCGTTGGCTTATATGCCCAAGAAAGAAAAAATGTGTAAAAATTGTGTGGTCCTGTCTCTTTAACTACACCCAGCCGCAGAGAGAAACGCGGGTTGTTTTGAAAACATTTTCCCCAAGCCTCGCTCCGGGGGAGGATTCATCGCCCGGCAGAGACTGCGTGCTGGACGGGGGTCGGAGTGAGCTCTGTTCCCGTTTTTTTCCCCATTTTTTCTTTTTCCTCGTTTGGACCCCTTCTCTTCGATCTGCTTTGCCACCCGGAGACCCAGGAGGGCCAGAGGACAGCAGAGCTCTCCAGGGAGCTCCACCCGGCCCCGGGGGGAGGCGAGGAGGAGAGGGGCTGCGTCTGAGAAAAGGACTTTTTAATCAGGTTGAATAACTCCTTTTCACCTTGGTTTTCCCCTTCCCCTGTGCCTTGCAGAGCACTCTGCGTGGTTTTGTCAAATAAATAGTTTTTTCTTCACTTCCATCTAAGAGGTTCTGTTGTGGGTGGGGGAGGGGGTGTCGGGGCCCTTCGCTCTCGGAGGAGAGAGAGTCTTATCATTAACCCGGGACAGTATTTGGCGCCCAACTTAGGGGGCCTTGATTACTTGTTCTACACATTTTGTGGGGTTAGAGAAAGTGAAGAAAAAACCCTAATAATTGCATTCTGGTTTTAAACACTTGGTATTGAATTACAGCCATCAGTAGTCACTATGCTGTTTGATGGGAGGTTGTTTGATGTAATACTGTCTGTTTGGCACATAGGTTTGTTTCCCTACCAACAGGTAGGGGCAATCTTGTCCCTAATGTATAATTTCCACCAATCAGGGACACGACTCTGGCTTGTTATAGTAATGTGTGTGATACTGACGATCTGTAAGAAGGTATGGGACACAGTTAAAGATGTACATGCTCTGTTGGTTTCCTCCTCTAGTTTTAGTAACCTGTTTTGGAGTTTTGTTAGTAATATTACCCAACCTGTTAGAGAAGTAGAGGGTGAAGCTTCCTGGCTCCTCACCCATCTCTTTCCCTTTAAATCTGGTATATCATCTTTTGCGAATATTCAGTTTCCCCTGGATGTTAAAGAGACCATTAACTTGGTTGTACAGGTGCTTTACCTAGGAGGTTCCATGTATATGATGTTTAGTTTTACCAGAATGAGGGCTGAGAAGTCCAGAGGGGCTGAGCAGGAGCAGGCACCTAATCCAGATGTGAGGAAATTTGAATGGTGTGGAGTATGGGAGGACATAGGTAAAACTTTAAATAAATTCTCTGACCCAATAGACTGGGAATTTCCCCCTGGACAAATCCCGAGACCATCTGAGGTGGGAAGTATCTGAAAGAGAAGTGCAGAGACAACTGCAGTGCAATATGTTGGGCCCTGGCATATGCTTATCGTACACTGTCGGATATTATAGAACAGGAAGTAAGGGAGCCTAAGCCAGTGGCAGTTGCTCCTATTACAAGGAGCAGGAAAGCCCAATTTAAGACTGATCGCCCAGATGACAGTGGGGAGGGACCCTCAAGGTCAGCAACTGAGTCAGAGGTCATTGTTGAATCCATGAATGTGAGAGACCTTCACAGCCTAAGAAAAGATTATGTCCAACGAGATGATGAATCTGTGATTAGTTGGTTAGTCCGTCTTTGGGATGCTGCAGGCGATGTTACACTCCTAGATCCTACTGAGGCAAGGCATTTAGGGACTGTGTCACGTGACCCAGATATCAACCAAACTATACGAGATGGGCCTGACTGCAGCAGCCTCTGGAGACGAGCTATCAGAGCTGCGAGGGAAAGATACCTACATCCCGACGATCTCTATTCGCAACAAACCCAGTGGAGAACCATAGAACAAGGGATTCAACGCTTGAGAGAAATGGCGGTGGTAGAAATTGTCTTCTCAGAGGACATAGCAAACCCATATCCGATTATAGACCCAGATAGGATAGAATGTACACCTGTGATGTGGCGGAAACTCCTAAAGCTTGGGCCATCAGGGTATGCTTCTGCTTTAGCCATTATGAAGCAAGATGACGGGCATGAGACTGTGCATGATATGACAAGGAAACTCCGAGCATATGCAGATGTCGTGCATAGCCCAATGAATGCAAGAATCTCAGCTGTGGAAACAAATCTGCAGAAACTAGAAAATAAGATAGAGAAGAATCATGAGAAACTCAGTAAAGAGATTAAAGACAGCCTTCTCCAAATCTCAGCAGTACAGACCAGAGGTTCTGCTACCCCACGTAGACGCTCCTCAGCTATGAGAACTGGATATATCCCTCGACATGAGTTGTGGTATTTCCTGTGTGACAGTGGAGAAAACATGAACAGGTGGGATGGACAACCCACTGCTGTCCTGGCACGACGAGTGCGTGAATTGAAGGAGGGCAAGACTCAGAGAAGGAACTCCACCAGAAGGGAAGTAGCTCTACTCAATATGTCTGATTCCGTTGAAGGAACCTCTAACACAAATACCCACCATGGTTGGAGAGGC
This sequence comes from Lichenostomus cassidix, assembly GCF_008360975.1. Lineage (NCBI taxonomy): Eukaryota > Metazoa > Chordata > Aves > Passeriformes > Meliphagidae > Lichenostomus > Lichenostomus cassidix. The sequence goes on along the minus strand of NC_139502.1, from coordinate 5,174,607 downwards.
CCTGCCTCTAGCCAGGTAGAGGCCAGGGAAAACCAAATTTTTTGGACAGTGTGGATTCGGTGGCCTGGCACATCAGAGCCACAAGAATACGAGCCTTTAGTTGACACTGGTGCACAATGCACGATAATCCCATCGAGACATGTGGGGACTGAACCTATTTCTATTTCCGGCGTTACAGGAGGATCACAAGACTTGACCCTGGTGAAAGCTGAGGTGAGCCTGACTGGAAGAGAGTGGAAAGAACATTCCATTGTGACTGGCCCAGAGGCTCCATGTATTTTGGGTATAGACTTCCTCCGAAATGGATATTTCAAAGACCCAAAGGGACTCAAGTGGGCATTTGGGATAGCTGCTGTAGAGACAGAGGGCATAAAACAATTGAACACCTTGCCTGGACTGTCAGAGAACCCATCTGCAGTAGGACTCCTGAAAGGGGAAGAGCAACAAGTCCCAATTGCAACCTCGATTGTGCACCGCCGACAGTACCGGACAACTCGTGATGCCGTGATTCCCATTCACAAACTAATCCGTGAGCTGGAGAGCCAAGGGGTGGTCAGCAGGACCCACTCATCCTTTAACAGTCCCATCTGGCCTGTGCGAAAATCTGAAGGAGAATGGAGATTGACTGTGGGCTATCGTGCCTTGAATGAGGTGACTTCACCTCTGAGTGCTGCTGTGCCAGACATGCTGGAGCTCCAGTATGAGCTAGAGTCCAAGGCAGCAAAGTGGTACGCCACTATTGACATTGCAAATGCGTTTTTCTCCATTCCTCTGGCAGCAGAGTGCAGACCTCAGTTTGCTTTCACTTGGAGGGGCGTGCAGTACACATGGAACCGACTGCCCCAGGGGTGGAAACACAGTCCCACCATTTGTCATGGACTGATCCAGGCTGCATTGGAAAAGGGTGGGGCTCCAGAACATTTGCAATACATTGATGACATCATTGTGTGGGGGGACACAGCAGAAGAAGTATTTGAGAAAGGAAAGGAAATCATCCAGATTCTCCTGGAAGCCGGTTTCGCTATAAAAAAGAGCAAAGTCAAAGGGCCTGCCAAAGAGATCCAGTTCCTAGGAGTGAAGTGGCAAGATGGACGGCGTCAGATTCCTACTGAGATTATCAATAAAATCATCACAATGTCCCCCCCAACCAACAAGAAGGAGACGCAAGCTTTCCTGGGAGCTATAGACTTTTGGAGAATGCACATCCCTGAGTACAGCCAGATTGTGAGTCCTCTCTACCTGGTTACCCGTAAGAAAAATGATTTCCACTGGGGCCCTGAACAGCAGCAAGCTTTCACCCAGATCAAGCAGGAGATTGCTCATGCAGTAGCCCTTGGCCCAGTCAGGACAGGGCCAGAAGTAAAGAATGTGCTTTACTCTGCAGCTGGGAGCCATGGCCTGTCCTGGAGCCTTTGGCAGAAGGTGCCTGGTGAGACTCGAGGCCGACCACTGGGATTTTGGAGCCGAAGTTACAGAGGGTCTGAAGCCAACTACACCCCAACAGAGAAAGAAATCCTAGCAGCATACGAAGGAGTCCAAGCTGCCTCAGAGGTAATTGGCACAGAAGCACAACTCCTCCTGGCACCTCGACTACCGGTGCTGGGGTGGATGTTTAAAGCAGAGGTTCCCTATACTCATCATGCCACCAATGGCACATGGAGCAAATGGATTGCCCTTATCACACAGCGCGCCCGTATGGGAAATCTGAATCGCCCTGGGATTTTGGAAATAATTACAAATTGGCCTGAAGGTGAAAATTTTAGTCTGATTGAGGAAGAGGAGCTGGAACAGGTGACCCGTGCAGAGGAAGCCCCACCATACAACCAACTGCCAGCAGACGAAACACGCTACGCTCTTTTCACAGATGGTTCCTGTCATCTTGTAGGGACAAAACGAAAATGGAAAGCAGCTGTGTGGACCCCTACACGACGGGTTGCAGAAGCTAGGGAAGAAGAGGGTGGATCGAGCCAATTCGCTGAGCTCAAAGCCGTTCAGTTAGCCCTGGACATTGCTGAAAGGGAGAAATGGCCAAAGCTCTACCTTTATACTGATTCATGGATGGTAGCCAATGCTCTGTGGGGTTGGCTGGAAAAGTGGAAGGAGGCTGGTTGGCAGCGTAGGGGAAAACCAATTTGGGCAGCTGAAGAGTGGAAAGACATCGCTAGCCGAGCAGAGAGACTACCTGTGAAGGTCCGCCATGTAGACGCCCATGTCCCCAAGAGTCGAGCTAATGAGGAACACCGAAACAACGAACAGGTAGATCAGGCTGCAAAGATAAAGGTGTCCCAGGCAGACTTGGATTGGCAGCATAAAGGAGATTTATTCCTAGCTCGATGGGCCCATGATGCCTCAGGCCATCAGGGCAGAGATGCCACCTATAAGTGGGCACGAGACCGAGGGGTGGATCTAACCATGGACTGTATCTCTCAAGTTATCCATGACTGTGAAACGTGTGCTGCCATCAAGCAAGCCAAGCGGGTGAAACCTCTGTGGTATGGTGGAAGGTGGTCTAAATATAAGTATGGAGAGGCCTGGCAGATTGATTACATCACACTGCCTCAAACCCGCCATGGCAAGCGCTATGTGCTCAAAATGGTAGAAGCCACCACGGGGTGGCTGGAAACCTACCCTGTGCCTCATGCCACTGCTCGTAACACCATCCTGGGCCTTGAAAACCAAGTCCTGTGGAGGCATGGTACCCCTGAGAGAATTGAGTCAGATAACGGAACTCATTTTAAAAATAGCCTCATAAACAACTGGGCTAGGGAACATGGCATTGAGTGGGTGTACCACATTCCCTATCATGCACCAGACGCTGGCAAAGTGGAACGGTATAATGGACTGTTAAAAACCACCCTAAAGGCATTGATGGGGGAACTTATAAGAATTGGGAGCGACATTTAGCAGAGGCCACCTGGTTAGTCAATACCCGAGGCTCCATCAACCGAGCAGGTCCTGCCCAATCTGAGCTTCTACATACAGTGGATGGAGATAAGGTCCCAGCAGTACATGCCAGAGGCTTGTTAGGGAAAACTGTCTGGATTGATTCTGCCACACATGAAGACAAACCCATCCGTGGGGTTGTCTTTGCTCAGGGACCAGGGTGTACTTGGTGGATAATGCAGGAAGATGGAAAAACACGATGTGTCCCTCAGGGAAATTTAATTTTGGGTGAAGGCCACATGTAAGGTTGGGATGGCAACATACCACCTTTCACCGAATGACATTGGTACATAGTTATGTGTATATATGTATATGTGTATATATGTATATGTGTATATATGTATATATGTATGTGTGTATGTATGTATATATGTGTATATATATGTGTGTGTGTTTAAAGTTGGAAGATGTTAGGGTGGGCCTTAAGCCAACGCTATGGAATAAGGGGTGGAATGTCTTGGATTGATGTTATGATAATCCTTTATCCCCTATCGTTGGCTTATATGCCCAAGAAAGAAAAAAAAATGTGTAAAAATGTGTGGTCCTGTCTCTTTAACTGCACCCAGCCGCAGAGAGAAACGCGGGTTGTTTTGAAAACATTTTCCCCAAGCCTCGCTCCGGGGGAGGATTCGTCGCTCGGCAGAGACTGCGTGCTGGACGGGGGTCGGAGTGAGCTCTGTTCCCGTTTTTTCCATTCTTCTTCTTTTTTTCCTCGTTCGGACCCCTTCTCTTCGATCTGCTTTGCCACCCGGAGACCCAGGAGGGCCAGAGGACAGCAGAGCTCTCCAGGGAGCTCCACCCGGCCCCGGGTGGGGGGCGAGGAGGAGAGGGACTGCGTCTGAGAAAAGGACTTTTTAATCAGGTTGAATAACTCCTTTTCACCTTGGTTTTCCCCTTCCCCTGTGCCTTGCAGGGCACTCTGCGTGGTTTTGTCAAATAAATAGTTTTTTCTTCACTTCCATCTAAGAGGTTCTGTTGTGGGTGGGGGAGGGGGTGTCGGGGCCCTTCGCTCTCGGAGGAGAGAGAGTCTTATCATTAACCCGGGACACACAGGTTGTTTGTGAATATCCCAGGGCTGATTTAGGGGGTGCAGGGTGGATTTGGGGGTCAAGGGGAGGTGCAGTGTCCCAGGGGATGTTGGGGGTGTGGGGGGATTTGGGGTTTCCAAGGCTGACTTGGAGGAACCCTGGGTAGATTTGGGGGGCCTGGGAGGATGCCAGGGGTTGACTTGGTGGGGAGGGCCTGATGGATGTTGGGGGTCCTGAGATGAATTTGAGGGACTCTGGAGGGGCTGTTGGAGGCTACCAAGGCATCCCTATGGGACTGGGGAGATCCAAAGGCATCCTGGGGAACACTGGGAGTCCTGGGGTGGATTTGGGAGGGTCCCAGGGGCAGTTTGGGAGGGTTCTGGGGGTATTAGGGGGATCTGGGGGGTTCCCAGGGTGGATTTAGGGAAGTTGTTAGAAGATCTGTGGAGTGCCAGGGGAATTTGGGAGTTTCTGGAGGATATTAGGGGGTTCCAGGATAGAGGAGGAAAGAAAGGGAGGTGTCACAACCCACCGGTCAGGAGTGCAATGCTCATTGTAAATTCTCATCGGGCTGAAAAAGACCCCAGACGTGTCAAGGAACTTCCGTGCTTTATTGTGCAGTCACCTTCGCTTTGGCAATCAGACACTGTTTAGACTCAAAAGATGTTGGCCAACAAGCCCTTAAATTTTACAGTACAATCAATAAGCTCCCAAACCCCCAAAACACCACATCTCAAAGGTCCTGGCTACCAAGCTCAACACACTTCTCACAACAAAATTCCCATACAGAGTAAGCAGTGGAATATGATAGCTGCACTTTGCCCAAACAAAGCAAGGGAGGAGAAAACAAAGGCAGAAGAGAGGGAGAGAACAAAGATCGCCAGTCTTCAGACCCTGCATTGGTCTTTCTGCATCAATTGTCCGAAGCTGCAGTGGTGAGACAAAGCGAAAAAGAGGAAAAAGAGAAAAGAGGGGAACTGATCCACTTCCTTAATCTGGCATATGCCTCTTATGTAAACTAGATTTTTTGCTGTTTTGTTCAGGCATGAACAGCCAGCCCTTTGAGCCCTGCAGGACATGAGTCAGGGAGAACTGAGACTCCGTCTTAAGGTGGAGCAGGCAGCTGGGTCATCACAGCACAGCCCCGCCTCTATGGGACCCTTTCTTGCAATCACAACTTTCTTGTCTCAGCAGTTAGAATGTTTAAGACTAAACAGGTGTATGTCTGGTGCTCCACACCCATCCATGGCTCAAACATTCCTTACAGTTGGCTGGACACAGGGGCTCATTTATTGCTGCAGTGGTCCTTATGCAGTAGGCAGAGGGAGGGAACTGGGAGGAAGCAGAACACAGCAAGCAGCTATATACAGCAGTCATATACAGCAAGTAGTGGCCACATCCATCATTTAAATTGAATCTGACCAATGCCACACTCCCAGTTTGGGACAACCACTTTCCCCACCCTGAGAGTCCCAAGAATTTCAAAAGAGAAGAAATCTGTGGTCCAAGGTACAATTCATTGAATCAATCTTTTGGTTGCATTGATGAGAGTAGTTCAGCTGTCTGGGCAGCAACTTCCTTCATCTTTGCTTGGCCATCTGTATGCAGGCCAATTCCTTTCATGGGGTACCACACTGAGAAAAATATAAGGTGTTGAAGACATTACCATTACAGCAAGTACACATAATTTTATTCAAAGTTCTATTACCAAATATAATCCATGTCTCAGGCAGGGTGTCCTCAAGTTGAATGTTGCAAGTAATAAACATCAGAGCAGACAAATTTACAGGCAGCAGAAAGAATCTTATTCCTTCCTGTGCAAACTGGGGCACGGTAAGGCAAAGCCCTTGGCTGTGAGATCCCCATATTCTTGCAAATCTTTGCACTAGCTCTCAACCTAAGTTTGGAGTCTTATTACAATAGTTCACATCTAACAGGAGGAAGGCACAAATGAAACATTACCAAAACATCTTGATCAATAGTGATAGGTACAAATTATAAAACAACCAGGCAAAAAATAGCGACACACAGTCAAAATTCCTGACATCAATATCAATCTACAGTACAAGGTTAATTGCTCCATTGTTGGTCCTGCAGGAGAAGAGAAAGGGAAAAGGCCCAGTCCTAAACTGGTGCTGTCTTGGCTTGAAAGACAGATGTCTGTTAAGGAAGGTGAGAACCTCCCTTAGAATAGAGAGTATGACCCCCCTTCCCACTGAATTATTATAACTTTGAAATCAAGGGCTTTCAGGCAAAGATTTGGGAAAAGGAATAACAGTTCTTTACTAGTATCTATAATGAGGCAAACAAGCAGCAACAACAAACAAAAACCAGAAAACTCGGTGGCAGCTTTCTCTGGGCTGCCAGGCACTTTCCCCTTTGGTGCAGTTACAGTCACAGCCAGCAGGGGTGCTGTTGGGCACCCAGCCAGTTAGGGCATGTGTAATGACTCCCAAGCAGCTGTAGGGGGCGCTGTGGCGCGAGGCAGGGTGCGACTCCTTCAGGCAGTAACAACAGAGGAGCTAGACTTCGGGAGTGGGGGGGGGCAGCGCGGGACGATGAGCTGCAGCAGGAGACTTCTGAGCAACAGGCTGGAACAGCAGAGCTGGTTCACCCGGGGTAGCAAGCAAGAGGTGGTAGAAACTCTTCAGCTGTGGCAGGAGCTGCAGTGTGTCTGGGTAGGCAGGGGGATATGGAGCCCCAGTGTAGCAGAAAAAGACCTGAGTCAGCGGCAGGAAAGCCGCAGGGCTAGGGAGTGGCAGCTTCCGTAGGGGGAAGGGCCCCCGGGTTTGCCCTGAGGCACCCAAGTGCATGGTGACAGGAAAATTAATCCACAAACGCCAGAGGTTTATGTCCAAAAAGGAGACAGAGGAGTCCTGTGATTTTATTCATGAATAAAAGGAGAGGTCATGGGCATTTCCCATGGGGTGTCTCTCAAATTGCTAGAGGATGCAGCCTCTTCTATCCTAATTCCCAGCTGCAGTTGCCCTCTCTCCTTCCCCATTGGCTGAGGTACTCGAGAGGTGCAGACTTCCCGGAACGCCTACTTAATTTACATCCCCCCCCAAATACAGACACCCCCAATACACATTCCCCTTTTCTTCTGATACAAGGGAATTAGAAGTTAAGGAATAACTTGTTAGAAACTGCTTGCTGAACAATGCATTGCTTACTTAACATTCATTGTGTTTGCCAAACAAGGACTGTGACCCAGTTGGCACTCATGGAATCTCCACGCTGGCAAAAATCAGACCGGTTGTTTTGACTTTTGGACAGAGACTCAGAACGCATGCGTAAAACAGAAAGGTGAAAAGGTCAGTGAAGAGGACCTCCTGTCCTTTTTCAAAAAAGACCCCTGAAACCCCCCCCACCAATGGGAACTACACAGGTGCAAGGATATGGAAATTACTTTTAAACTCATCATAATACAAAGTGGGGATAAATTAGGCATACCTATAAGCGGATTGAGAAACTCTATGAACGTGTAACATGTAACTGCATATATACCGAGCTATACGGGACTGGCGTGCATGTCTTTGGAGGGCTACCTCCCACATGCCTAGCACTGTAATAAACATACTGGCTTTACAACTTAAAATTATACAGGTTGTGAAGTCTTGCCTCTTTTTCCGTAAACCACTTCTTCTTGTGTTCTTGTAGTTTATTAACACAGTCTTGGGTAAGTCAAATTAGGGAAATTCCTACGAAAATCCTACCCATTGTTTCTTCCATCTCTCAATATCAATGTTATCTTACCAGCAGACTCAGGTCTTATCTTTACCAGTCATTAGTTTGTAAAGACACTCCCTTATTCCTTTCAATGGTAAAGGTCCTCCCCAGTCAAATTTGGTGTTAATAAGGTCCCAGTTTTAAATGGCTGCTCTTACAAACAAAAGCTTACCCAGTAAGGAAGAAATGCCAAGCTGCTCTTTGGCGGTCACAGAGAACCCTCTCCTAGCTGTGGAAGTTTGGTTGCCTCCCCCAGTGCCCCAGAAGCAGGAAGAAGCAGGGGCTGCCCCCAACTCTTTTTCTTAGCCCAGGTCCTCCTGATATTTCTCCTCCCCCTAGAGAAACCCTGGGATATGAGGAGTGCAGCCAGGTGCCCTCCTCTCCTGAGCCTGGTAACTTCTTTGGTCTCTTAAATACCAAGAGTCAAGGTGTTTTAGCAACAGATGGGACAAAAATTCCCGAAGAGAAAGAAAACAAAAGGAACAAATCCTACCCTCCAACAGGTAGTTAAAAAGAAGGCACTATCCATTTGATGTGGATATGATGCTCTTTATCATGGGCATCAGAAGCTACCCACAAATAACTGCTCAAAGACACTGCTCCAATAGTGAATAAATCCACTAACACTGGTCCTAGGTGTTGCTTAAGCTTAACGGGATCTTTACTTTCCCTTTGTCGGAGGTTGGGGGGCATTGGGATTTTTTATCCATCCCTGTTACTAAGCACCATATATCTGGGTGATTAGGGCCATCAAATCTTTTGTAAGAGACAAAAGGGTGTGCTGGGTGGGGCAAGGGGAGAGGCAGACAGCCGTTGGAACTGGCACTCATTCGTGGGACACCTGGGGAAAACTGACTGCTCTTTGCTTCTGTCTGCGACCGCTGGAGATCCAACTGTGCTCTGCCATTTCCTCCTGGCTGGGTGAGCTTTGATTCAACCTCTTTCCCACTGGGAGTGCACGCTTTCCCAGCTGCGTTTTTTGCAGCAGCTGCGGGGGAGTCCGGCTGTCCCTGCCGCCCACCTCGCTTTTCGCCGCACGAGACTGTGGCGTCTGCTGTGACTGCAGAATCCTTGCTACTTCTCTGGCTAGCCTGGGAGAGAGCCAGCCCCTGCCCCCCTGCTGCCCCACTTTGCCACTCTGAGCTGCCTGCCTGCCTGCTTCTCAGCCCGCCTGCCACTACCAGCTGCATGAGGCTGACCTGACCCTGCACCACAGCGCCAACCGGCAGCCGCTCAGCAGTCATCGCACCTGCCCTGCCCGGCCAGGAGCTCAACAGCGCCCCTGCTGCTTTCAACCATAATTACACCACCCGGGAAAGTGCTCACCAGCTCAAAGGACATCTGTTACTGGTTTTTCTCTGGTTCAATTTGTTGTTGTTATTCTTGTTATTGCTTGTTTACTCTGCTGTAGATACTAGTAAAGAACTGTTACTCCTTTTCCCATACCTCTGCCTGAAAGGCCTTGATTTCAAAATTAAAATAATTTGGAGGGAAGGGAGATCACATTCTCTGTTCTAAGGGAGGGTTCCACCTCTCTTAGCAGGCACCTGTCTTTCAAACCAAGACACTTTTTTGTGAAAGATCCAATTAATCCCTTCTCCCCTGGCCAACACCTTTACCTCCCCAGCAGTGAAGCAGTTGCCATTGGAGCTGGATGAAAGTGGGCTTGGATAAATAACCGAATGACCTTTTTAAAACTCTTTGTGTGTTTTCACCTGTGGCTGGACTAACAGACTCTGCTTGGGTTAGTCCAGACACAATCTTCACATTCAAGGTGGAAATACTTATAGGGTCTTCCCTCTCCTCAGTTAACTGATCCTGCAATAACTTTGATATCTCAGTCACAGTATAAGGCACTGTTTTGGTAGCAATTTGCTGACCCTGATCATCATCTCTGGTTTCAGTTTTAATTAGGGGTCCAGATTCTACATCCTGCAATTGCTCATGTAAGATTCTCTCTCTCATACACATCCCAAAGCTCCACCAGAAGCTTCCTATTATTGCACTCAGCAGCAAGCAGCCACTCTGCCTGCAGCCTCTTTTCCTTTTCCTTTTCCTTTGCAATACCTTCTCCTGAAGCCTGCTCTCTCTCTCCAGGAGATCTAATCCCCCAACCAATAGGCAGCCTTCTGGGTGAGAAACAAGGGTTCATGAAAACCATTTACCCTTAGGCAAACAGCTGGATCCCATTATCCCTGGGCCTCCTCTTTTCAGCTTCTTTCTGTTCCACAGCAGCTGCTGCCTGCCTTTCTACAGCCTCTACCTTTTCCACAGCTGCCTCTTTTTCTGGTGCTTCAGCTGCCTGCTCTCCTGTCTCTCTGTTCCACAAGTACTGCTTTGCCCTCTTGTCCAACACTCCTGTTTCTCTCTCTTTCTCCTCATCCTCATTCCCTACTGCTTTCACTTCCCCCGCTGGGTATATAATTTTCTTCATTTCTAAAAGTTTAGAAGCCTGATTGGTCCTCTTCCTTTCACATGCTGAGTAGCTGACCTTAATCTGAGTAGCTGTCTTAAGTCGTACTCCCACTGCTACTCCTCCACTAGCTTCTCATTCCTGCCAGGGTACCCAATGCCTCTCTCAATGTATTCTCCCACTCCTCAGGCTTGCAAAATTCAAGGTGCATTTGTTTGGTATGATCTTTCTATATGCAGCAAAGATTCCAATCTCTTTTGCTCTCCATCTATGCATTTTTTGTAGAAATGTGTCTCCCTCATTTTGCTCTCTATACAAACATTTTAGTAAGGAGTCCTTTTATCCTTATGTGTTACCATAAGCATGACACAATACTTGACATATTAAGACAGATGGGCATACAAAGAGGATGGGGCAAGCATGGTCCATATGGGGAGAGCAGCCAAGGCTTGGAATTTTCTGGGCTTGCTCCTTCCCATCCCAGATCCATCCAGTTCCCCAGATGAGGATGGAGAGATCTTTATCCCTATAAGTAGCTAAAGAGCTCTTTGGACCCTCTCAGACTTACAAGAACTCTGTCCATGTGCCAATTTATTGTTACAACCACTTAGTAGGGATCATGATGTTATAAATTCTCATTAGGCCCTTCAAAGACAGTGGACATGTGGATGCTGCATCTCAACAGTCAGATGTAGTCAGCAATTCATCCAGAGACTCACAGAGAATGAGAAAGCAGTGGGCAAACAGGGTCCTGCCTTATCGGTGAAACAAGCCTTATATCTTAAAGGAGGGACCCTGAATGAAGGACCACGGGGCTTTTATCCATAGTCAGGGGTCTTCCTGTCAAGCTGTCAGATACTGCTGGGTCACTTAGCTGTCTCTTGTCTCCTGCTGTGTCTCTTGTCACTTGGCTGTCACCACAGGTCCCTGTGTGTTGCGGTTTTAGAGGAGGTTACAGCAGACTTTACCCTAGAGCTTCTCTACCCAGCCCGGTTCAGCGCCTCAGTGCTCCAAACCCTCTGTCCCAGGGCTGGACACTGCGCTCTCACTGGCCGGGGAGCCATAAGGCTAGCTCTGGTTTGTCTGCTTCCACAACCGGCGGTGATAAAGGAGACGAGGAGTGTCTACACGTTGTGTCCATGGAAGATGTTTATTCGCACGGTGCAGCAGAGGCCAACGACCTCCCCGAGACAGAGATGCCTTGAGGGCGAAGGCCTCACATGCACAGCCACATGTGGAGCATAAACACACGTGGAGCATAGACAGCAAGATCGAGGGGGGTAAGGGGTTTTATAGGGAAACAGAGAGGGGCAGGGACAGCACACAGGCCCAGTGACCTCTGGGTACAGGGGAGGTACAGGGGCGGAGTTAGGAGTACAGGAACCAATAGGGGAAACATGAGGGAGTGGCCAGGGACACGTGGGGTTAGGGTACAGGAACCAATAGGGAAAACTGGGGGCGTGGCTAGGACTACATGGGGTGGGGAAGGCAGGACAATAGGTGAGAAGTACAGTCATTAAGAAAGGGGGGTGGGGAACTTGCAGCTATTATCACAATACCTGTGCACTTAGTAATGCAAGGGATCAGTGCCAGTTCATGGCCTCTTGATCAAAACCTCCACAGAGTTTTTTTGTAGGAGGGATTAAAGACCCTATGGTGTATACGAGGAATGTGTCAGGGAAGACAGTTTGGACTGGTCCTGCCTCAAGCAAAGGCAAACCCATTTGTGGGATTGTTTTTGGTCTAGAACCTGGGTACACTTGGTGGGTAATGCAGAGGGACATGGAAATATGATGTGTCCCTCAAGGGTTAAACACCCTTTTTGGGTGAGAACAGTCTGTAATGCTGAATTGTATAACATTGGTTACTGAATGACACTGCCGGTGTTCACCTTAACTGCCATGGACAATGAGGATGGACTTCTCCAAATACTACCAGGCAAGACAAGGCATGGGAGAGGAAGGAAAAGCAAGGCAAGGGAAGTCAAAGGTAGGGAAAACAAGGCAAGGGAGAGGTAGGCAAGGCTAAGCAAGGGAAGGGCAATAAAGACAAGGCAAGTCAAGGGAGAGGTAGGAACACAAAGGCAAGGCAGAGGAAGAGAAGGCAAAGCAAGATAAGGGAGGGGAAGGCAAGGCAAGAAAAGGCAAGGCAGATGGCAAGGACAAGCTACTTGCACTTGATCACAATTTAAGATTGGCGGACCACTCAAAAGATTCTTCAACATAACTCCTAGTTGCAGTTAAACTGAGGAATGAAAAAGTACAATTTTTAGTAGACACAGGAACAACCTGGTACTGAATATGTGTAAAGGAGTATTAAGCAAGCAAACCATGCCCATAATTGGAGCTACAGAGCAAAAGGAAGTAAGGACATTCTTCCAGCCCCTAAAATTTGGATTTGGAAAGAGAGTTTTAACTCACAAATTTTTGTATAAACCTGAATGTCCAGTGCCATTATTAGGTAAAGACATACTAAGTAAATTAAATATACAAATAACATTTGGGAAAGGACAGATTCAAGTATACATACCTAAAGAAAAAGCCTTGAAAGTGCAAGTGTTTCTGTTACAGGAACAAGACTCAGATTAAATAGCTGAAAAAGTGGAAAATTCTGTAACTCCTTTGTTATGGCCTACTGGCTTTCCTGGAAGATCACAGGAAGCAGAACTGGTAGCAATTCAGTTAAAACCAGATGCCAGACCAGTAAGGTGAAAACAATACCCCAATAAATTAGAAGCCATAAAAGGATTAGAGAAAATAACTGAGAAATTTATAAATTTTTGATTACTTTGAGAAATGTCAGTCCAAGTATAACACTCCAGTTCTACAAGTTAAAAAGCCACTCAGATGATTACTGGCTAGTCCAGGACCTAAGAGCCATAACTCAAACAGTACAGGATGTGCATCCAGTGGTTGCCAGTGCATACACTCTTTTAAATACTCTAATGGGAAATGACAAATTGTTTACTGTATTGGACCTAAAGGATGCTTTTTTTGCATCCCACTGAACTCTGGAAGCCAGGAGCTGTTTGCATTTGAATGGGAAAACCCTAGAAAAGGATGAAAAACTCAATTATGTTTGTTTTACTATAGGGATTTAAGAATAGCCCTAACAGTTTTGGAAACCAGCTAGCCAAGGAACTGAAGTACTGGCAGAAAGAAAATATTAAGACCACCCTGCACCAGTATGTAGACAACATTCTACTGGCAGCTGAGACTCAGGAGGAGGCAATCTCTCTGATCATGAGCGTTCTGAACTTCTTGGGACAAGCTGGGTACAGGGTACCTAGAAGCAAGATTCAAATAGCCTGACAAGAGTAACGCATCTGGAATTCACTATCATCCAGGGGCAGCAAAGCCTGGGAATAGAAAGAAAGGAAGTGATTTGCCAGATACCAGAACCTCAGTCTACACAAACTCTATGCCTTTCTCAGAATAGCTGGATGGTGTGGCCTTTGGACCGTGAACTTTGGATTGCTGGCTAAATCTGTATGAAGCAGTGCACGGTGCAGGAGAACTTGTGATATGGACTCAGGTATGCACAGAAGCCTTTTCTAAATTGAAGCAAATATTAATGAGGGCTCCTGTATTAGGGCTCACAAATTTAGAAAAACCATTTGACTTATTTGTTTATGAAAGAAAACATACAGAATTAGGAGTATTGATATAACAGCTTGAATGCTGGAAAAGATCAGTGCAACTGGATCTAAAAGATCTAAAAGATCTAAGCAACTGGACCAGGTCAACCTGCATATTTGAGGGCAGCAGCAGCCACTGTACTCCTTCTACAGGAGGCTCAGAAGTTAACACTGGGAGAAAAATAATGTCCAGGTGCCCCGTGCAGTAACAATTGTCTTGGAACAAAAAAGGGGCCATTGGTTATCATCCAGTAGGATGATGAAATACCAGCAGTGCTGTTGGAACAAGATGATATCATAGAATCTGTAGAGTTGGCAGGGACCCATCAGGATCATTGAGTCCAACTCCCTGCACAGGACACCCCAACAATCCCACCATGTGCCTGAGAGCATTGTCCAAACACTTCTTAAACTCAGACAGGTTTGGTGCTGTGACCGCTGCCCTGGGGAGATTGTTCCAGTGCTCAAACACAATCTGAGTGAAAAACTTCTTCCTGATACCCAACCTAAACCTCCCTGACTCAGCTCCAGCCATTTCCTCGAGTCCTATCACTGGTCACAAAGAGCAGAGATCAGTATCTACCCCTCCACTGCCCCTCAGGATGATGTTGAAGATGGCAGTGAGGTCTCCCCAGTCTCCTCCAGGCTGAATACACCAAGTGCCTTCAGCCACTCCTCATATGACTCCTCCAGACCCTTCACCACCCTCATGGCCCTCCTTTGGCTCTCCAATTGCTTAATGTCTTTTTTACATTGTGGTGCCCAAAACTGCACACAGTACTCAAGGTTAGGCTGCACCAGTGCAGGTGCAGAGAGGGACAATCACCTCTTTTGACTGGCTGGAAATGCTGTGCCTAATCCAACCCCAGGCTGGCCCTCAGCTAATTACAGGCCTGAATTCTGCGACTCTCCTACCTAGGTCAGGGGAAGCAGAACTGACACACAACTGCCTGAAGACAATCAAACGAGTATTGTCCAGATGAGACCATTTGAAAGACACTCCTTTTAATGATGCTGATTTAAATATTTTTCCCTATTGCAGTAGTTCTATGGTCACTGGAGAGTGAAAAAGCAGGATATATCATAGTGACTCCAGAAGTGGAACTGGAAGCTGCAGCATTGCCTCCCAACAGCTCAGCCCAGAAGGCTGAGGTGATAGCTTTGATTTGCGCTCTACAGCTAGCTGGAGGAGAAACTGTCAACATAGGGACAGACTCCAAATTTGGTGTTTTGAATAGTGCAGGCTCATGGGGCCATTTGGAAAGACAGAGTATTGCTAACCTCGTAACTGTCACCTGTTAAGGATGGAGAACTGATACAAAAACTATTGCAAGTTATGGATTTACCAAAATAGGTGGCAGTAATGCACCGTAAGGCACATCAGTCTGGCAATAGTCCAGCAGTCACCGGAAATTGATTGGCTGATCAAGCAGCAAAAAGAACAGCCAAAAGTAAAGTCTTATTAGCAAGCCCAGAGAGATACTAGGAATTAGAAAAAGCAGTAAAGAAGACAATCATCTAGCAAAATTACTAGAAGCTCACAAAAATTACGAAGGATGGTGGGTAAAGTTGTAATACAATTGTGGTGCCCAAATCAGTCCTAAAGGAAGTAACAGAACAAGAACATAGGAGCACCCCTTGGGGTGCTGAGGCACTAGTAGATGACATAAAATTACCTATCCTTGGTATTGGAATGGGGGGCATTGCAAAATGCATAGTAAAAAAATGTGAATTTTGTCAGAAGAATAATCCACAGATCCAGCCTTGGTCTCCTCCCAGGACAAACCAAAAAGGGGAACACACCAGGAGACTACTGGCAAATAGATTTCTCTGAATTACCATGACAAAATGGATATCAATACTTATTGGTGCTAGTGGATACATTTTCTGGATGGCCTGATGCTTTTCCCTGTTGAATGAACCAGGCTAGAGAAACAGGCAAAATACTATTAAAAGAACAATTCCAAGGTATGGGATACATATAGGTATGTCATCAGACAGAGGGCCTCACTTCACAGCCAATATCATAAAAGAACTGTCAAGGACATTGTCAGTTATGTGGGATCTGCAGACACCATGGTGACCACAGTCTAGTGGAAAGGTAGAGCAAATAATCCATAAAGAGACAATTAAACAAATTTGCCAAGAGATTCAGCAGAACAACCTGTAAGATTAATCAAGTAGTGAAATCCAGTAGAGATTTAAAGACTGCAGTGGAAGGCGGGTGGTTAAATAAACTTGTGGAAAGATAGCTAGGGGTAAAATTAGAGGAAACTGAAAATTTATATTCACATCCCAACAGAAGTTATAACAGTATGGAAATTAAAGGGTAAAATACACTTGCTGCTCCCTGGATGGAATGCAGTTGGCATGCTTGCGACCACGATGACTCTCCATAATCTGCAACCATAGGACCTGCCAAGTGGGATGGAATAGAGGGCTGAGCAGAGTGGAGACACTGCAGCCAGGCTCTGATGAAATCCTTGCAGAGAGGGGAACTCAAAGATATTTTGCAGCTGAGAAACTGCATTCCACCTGTCAACAAGAGTATATAGGGGAAGATGTCCTGCTGCTGAGCCAGCAACTGCAGTGAAATCCCTCTCCTCCAATGAACTTGGTTCGTTATAGCCTGTCGCTGTTGAGCCGCTAGCAGAGTAAGAAAGCCCGGGTTCAAAAGGTGGCATCCAGAAGAAAATTTTATTATTTAATTCCATTTTATATAGACTTTTCAAAGGTCACCTGGATTGGTCAGTTTGAAGCCTCCCCCTAGGCCTGATTGGCCAGGCCTGAACTGTCCATATCCGACAAACTGTTTTTAATAACATCCAAACTTTATCTTTGTTTATAAAACACAAGAAGAAAAAAGTTCCCATGGGAAAGGTCTGTGCTAGCCACAATAGCCTAATTGTAATGTTAACGCACACCTCCATCCCAAAGTTACCTGCCACCGAGGTACAAGCCCCCCTTGCTGGGCATGAGCTCTCTGTTTTGACTGTATCTTTAGAAATGAAGCAAGAGAATTTTACACCTATCACTAACAAAGTCGTGTCTGACTCTAGTCACTCAAGCTCCACTGAAAAGCAAAGAAATAGTATAAAAGTAAGTTGAGAATGGGGTAAAAGTTAGGGAAGACTCCATCATAACTTCTGGGATCAGTCGAGGGGCTGAACCTGTCTTCTTCCCCCGCAAGGATGTCTATTGGGTAACACTCATACTCTGTGTGCACTGAACAGTTTATTAGGAATTAGAACTTGTCTCTGTATTCCTTTAAGTACTATTTGCAGTCAGACACTATCACCAACAGGCTTTGAACACGAACATGTCACAATTTCATATTAATAAAGAGTGTTATTGCATAAACTGTCAGTGTGAATCCTTCATGGGTGCTGACAGTCACCAGCAGTGGGGAACACACTCAGATAAAGGAGAGGAGCTGCTGAGGGGTCTCTTTGTGCTGTTGGTGTTTCCATGGCTAAGCCAAACACTCCCTGATCCAGCAGGGCAGCTCAGTGAAGGGTCCCCCTAACGAGACACTAACAAACTGGCATAAGGTCAGGCACAAGGGTCTTGGCTTTCCTGGGGTGCTGACAGACAAACACTAAGAGTCAAGTAAACCTCCCCATGCTAAGAGTCAAGGAAGCCTTACTTTTTGACATGAAAACACCTACAAGGTTTTGGATTCTCCTTAACAGGCTGGCATTGCAGTCTGCTTCAACGTGTGGGTTATGTATTAATTATTATAGTGATTTTGTGCTTTATTTTAAGCTATGTTAAACAATTGATTGTGTGCACAAGTAAAAAAATACTTTATTTTAGAATCTACATTAATCAGCAACATCAGGGAACTCTTTATAATTGCTTGCATAGTCACCTTAACTCCAGCAACTAGCTGACTAATTTCATTGCCAATTTTAGGAATTCTCAAACATGGACAGTCAGGTTTAGAAAGGAGACATTGTTTATTCTGTGCAGGGTGCAAGATGGAAATTTTCCACAAATCAGGCACCCCAATGCTAAAATATATCTACAGTGTAAAGTTTTGAGAAAACAAAGAAATTACAATTCATTGGCTCCTAGTTACCTAGTTCTCTTATTTATTACCTTCTATTAGTGAAATGATTCTCTCGCTTCCTATGTAATTAGCCCACATATTCAGTCTTTCTCTTTTTGTTAGTCAATGGGTTTCTTGATTCAGTGGCCACCAGCTCCCACTGTCAGACTCAAGAGGCCATGAACTGACATTGATCCCTTGCATAACAAAGGGCACTGGGACCTGTGGTGACAGCCAAGCTGATGCCTAAAACAGGCTACTTGAAACAGAGGCCAAGACAAATTAGGAGTATAACAAGCGGACAAATTTATTCGAGGTCTTCTTGGGCAAGCAAAGTCCCCCTCGAGGGACTATGCCCAAAATGGACACCGACTAACAAGCTCTTCACCTTTTATAAGTTTTGTCGTATTAGCATATTGGTCTCTAATTTTCCAATCACACCTTCCGGTGATGATATTGACCACCTCAGGCCCTGCTTCCCCTTTGCACCATTGTTTACATATTTTTGGGCCCCAGGGTAATGAATGCGTCCTTGAGTCTCTATCCAGAGAGCTTTGTTTTGGCTAAATGTGTTGGGAACAGAGGTTTTCAGCATTCTGTAAGAAGCACAGAACTACACCAAGTTACAAATACATGAAGAGAAAAACCCCCCAAAATTATTAAGGCATCAAAGTGACAAGAAATACAGCAGGAGCTGACAATTTAACAGAAAGACCCCTGACAAACAAGGACTTCCCTTGTTTGAAGGTTAGAGGGTGGAGGACCCCAAACTGGAGATGGAGGATCCCAAAGTGAAGAAAGACATCCGAAGTGGAAGGCAGAGATGCAAAATGGGAAGAGGACTCCAAAGATGAAGGGAAAACAATCAAATTTGATAGAAGACATCCTAAGATAGAGAGGGAAGATCCAAAATCAGGATGGAGCCTCAAAATGGGAGTGGAGGGACCCTAAAAGGGACAGGAAATCTTAAAATTAGGGAAGGGACACCCAAAAGAGAGAGGGGAGAACCACACAAAAATGAACAAGGGGCAGGACCCCAAAGTTAAGGGGGAGACACCCCAGTATCAAGGAGGATGACCCCAAAATGGAAGGACAGAAATTAAAAACTGAGGGGGGACAACATAAAAAAGAATGTGGAGACTTCCCAGAATAGGGAGAAACCACCAGGAAAGGCATCAGGGAAGTCAGCTGCTTTTATCTTCAGTGCCCTTGTTTTAAATAAGGGTCCTGATAAACTCATAGGTCACTGCTAAATCCAGATTACAGCCCTGGTTGTTTGCATTAAATATGCATTTCCCTGTTTGGTTCATGGTGAGGTTGGTCTTAGGCTACATCACCCTAGAAAGACAAGAGCTCATTATGGCACAAGGTCCAACAATGCATACATTAGAATGCTTCTTCACACCATCCTGCTCCAACAGATGAGCTCCCCAATACTCCATTTCTTCCCCTTTTCATTTGAAAAACTTTATAGATATTTAATTTTGCAGAAGAGCAGCATCTCACCCTCCACCCCACCCCCCTTCCCCCGCAAGCTTATCTATTGTTTGTTAACCAGTCAGGTAGCTCAAACAGGACAAGCTGTCTTGTAGTGAAGTTATTTTGGTGCTGTGGGGTTAACACTGATCTGGCATGTCCCAACTGCCAATAAATATCTTACTGTTGAAGTGAGATCTGACAAGATAAACTGGTTTTCTGACTGACAGACACCTCACTTTATGACTATAAAAGCAACACCAAACTTTCACAAAGCAGAAATCTTCTATACATTTCCCTGGAAATGTGTGGAGTTTCTCCTGGAGTAGGGACACCTATTTCCTGGTTACTCCTCAGGAGTTAAATGAAGGAACCTGTGTACATAATCATTCTTTCAGTAGGAGGTTACACTTGCCTCCTAATCACTACTATTTCTTTTGCTAGCTTTAATACAAGTACCTTGATATAGTGTTCCAATTTATGGTGTGCTATAATCTACTAGTAGTTGTTTCGTTTTATATTCTGTAGTAAGTAACTCTGATTAAAATCTTTCATCTGTTATCTTTTGTCTGTCAGGGTTTGACCCTGACTAAATGCCAGGCACCTCGACTCTCTTTTGCTGCAACAAAAAAGCCCTGCAAAAATACACACTAAACTCGTGAATTAAATGAGATAGGACACTGGTAGGAGGACGCATGGAAGAAAAAAAGAGGGCAAACAGGCTCCAAACTTAAAGTTGCAAAAAAGTGATTTAATTACCTAACAGAGTTGGAGGATAAAATGCAAGGCAAAAATAAACTTTTCATATACTATTTTGTTCACTCACCCCCCCCTCCCTCTTATGAACACATTTTATTCACCCCCTTTCCTTTTTTTAACTAACAAGCCCGGGTAGGGAGGCAGGGTGTAGGGTATTCTCTCAGTCTACAGAGCAAGTCCATAAATTTATTCATCACCACGATTTTTCTACTACAAATACTCTTTATCTCTACTTATTTCTCCCTCTCCAGACAGTTTTTCTGCTCTCACCCCCCACCCTCTTAAGAAGCAGTCTCTGCACTCACCCCCCTTCCCTCTTTCCAAACCAGCAACACAGACAGGGAGCAGGGTGAGGGGTTTTCTGGTCAGTCCAATCAGGGAGAGAAGTTCTCTACTTAGCCACGGGGTCCCTCCCACGAGAGACAGTCCTCTGAGAACTTCTTTGGCGTGGGTCCAATTTCATGAGCAACATCCCACCCGAATTCTGCTGCAACATGAGTCTCTTTGTCCATAAGGTGCTGTGCAGACTCTCCCAAGCTGAGGCCAGGCTGCTTCCGTCCCAGGAGCAAGGCCTTTCTCTCCCTTGCAAGGCCATTGCAGTTTTAACTCTTCGATGAGACTCCCACTAGTTCACAGTCTTTTCCAGGCATCCACCTGCTCTTCTGGCATGGGCTGTTGGTGAATTTCTGCACTACTGTGGACTCCATGGGCTGCAGGGGGACTTCCTGCTCCCCCCATGGCCTTCACCACAGCTAGCAGAAGATTTTCAGCTCCGGCACCTGGAGCACCTCCTCCCCAGCCTTCTTCACTGACCTTGGCGTCTCCATGCTGTTCTCCCTTCACCTATTTTTACTTCTACCTCTGTGGCTAGCACAGGCTTTTCCCACGAGAATTCTTCTTGTGTTTTATAAATAAAGATAAAGTTTGGATGTTATTGGAACAGTGTCCCAGAACTTTGACGGTGCAGGCCTGGCAAATCAAGCCTGGGGGAAGGCTTCTGACCAACCAATCTGGGTGACTTTTGAAAACTCTATATATATGATGAAATCAAAACAATAAAGGTCATTCCTTCTTGCCACTGAGAACTGGTGCTTTCATTACTCTGCTAGCTGCTCAACAGCGACATACCTCCTCCTCCTCTAGCTACAAAGTGTGTGCTTACCTTGTTTTAGTTTCTTCTTAAATATGTTTTCACAGATGTGTAACTAGCACCTCTAATTGGCTCAAACTTGGCCAGCAGCATGTCTATCACTCTCAGAGCCATCAGAGATTAGCTCTGCTGGACTTGATGTAAAAACTTCCAGAACTTTCATTCAAGACACACAAGAGCCATCTTTGTGCCACTCCCCACCCCTCAGACACTTCCCCAGGCCTACCACAACAGCTTCTGAGGGGTCCAAATTTCTCTTAAATGTTAAAAAATACTTTACTGATGTTTTGGGCCAATCAAAACCACCACACTGTTTAATAAAGAATTCATTTTTATAAATAGATATGATTTGCCATCATTAGAACTAGAGGGCAAGAGTGATTCCTTAAATTTAAACTCTTGTCAAACTTCGAGGCTAAGGCAGGGCTTGCCTGAAGCTTCCACTCCTCCCATGACAAATTTCAAAGTCCACACAAAAAAAAAAATTAAGCATAAACAACAAAAAATCTGCCTTTCTGGTTAGCTCAGCAGGCCCAGAGCTGGGTCTCCAGTGGTGGTGGTGGGAAGAGGGGGGAAATCAGCCTCTTTTCACTCAAGAGCAGCTCACCAGCATCCCATCAGGAGCTCGGACAGCAGATTGCTTGGCACCACAGGTGCGCAGCCCTCACTTCTGAAGCACAGCCAGCAGCTGTGCCTCACAGCCCTCCTGCAGCGCCACCATCGTTCCAGCCCCACCAACGGAGCCTCTGGGAGCACCTCAGCCTTCCCCTGCGCCAGCCTCACGCAGTTATGAATCCCTGAGTGCGCTCTGATTGGCTGCCGGCTCCCCAGCGCCGCACCCCATTGGTTCCTCCTCCTGCACCAGCCCCAGCCGTGACCATCGGCAGGAGCAGAGCTAAGGGAGGACTGCAGGTCGTCTGCCAGCGCGGGGATGTTAAACAATTTAACAATTTAAGTGAAAAAAGTGGACTTTGAAACCAGACTTGTAACAATTCAGGTTAATAATTGCCAGGTGTTCATAAAAATTGGGCTCAAAAGGCACTTTTTAAAACCACCAGCTTATTATATACAAGAAACACCAATTTGGGTGTATTTTGCCTGAAACACAGGTCTGGTGCAAACCAAGGGGTGTCAGGATTTTTAATACTCAGTTTTTAAGGACATTTGTCCTATTTGGGGCATTTTTCCCCAAGGGTGCAGCCAGTGTGCTGGAAAATGGGAATTTTTAATCTCAGAATGGTGCCCACAGGGAAGAAAATTCCAAACTGGGGAGAAATTGCTCAAGAAAAGGGGGGTGCCTGCACTTGTGCCTTGAGGAGAAAGTGCTGATAAACCCCCTGTTTGGGTTTGAAAGACAGGTGTCTGCTAAGAGAGGTTGAACCCTCCCTTAGGACAGAGAATGTGATTTCCCCTTCCTCCAAATTATTTTAATTTTGAAGTCAAGGGCTTTCAGGCAAAGGTATGGGAAAAGGAATAACAGTTCTTTACTAGTGTCTATAAACAAGCAATAACAATAATAGCAACCACAAACAGAACCAGAAGCCAGTAGCAGATGACTTTTGAGCTGGTGAGCCCTTTCCCATGTGGTGTAATGACGGTTGAAAGCAGCAGGGGCGCTGTTGAGCTCCCAGTCAGGCTGGGCAGGTGCGATGACTGCTGAGTGGCTGCAGGTGGCGCTGTCGAGCTCCTGGCCGGGCAGGGCAGGTGAGATGACTCCTGAGCAGCTGCAGGTGGTGCTGTGGCGCAGGGTCAGGTCAGCCTCAGGCAGCTAGTAATGGCGGAGAGCTGAGAAGCAGGCAAGGCTGCTCGGAGCAGCAAAGCAGGGCAGCAGGGGCAGGGGCTGGCTTTCCCCAGCTAGCCAGAGAGGTAGCAAGGATTCTGCAGTCACGGCAGACGCCGCGGTCTCGTGCGGTGAAAAGCGGGGTGGGCAGCAGGGACAGCCGGACTCCCTGGCAGCTGCTGCGAAAAACGCAGCTGGGCAAAAGTGCACTCCCAATGGGAAAGAGGTTGAATCAAAGCTCACCCAGCCAGTAGGAGAAGGCAGTGGATCTCCAGCGGTTGCAGCCAGAAGCAAAGAGCAGTCCATTTCCTCCCGGTGTCTGACGGACAGAGAGAGTGCCAGTTCCAACAGCCGGCTGCCTCATACCCTCACCCCACCCAGCACACCCTTTTGTCTCTTACAAAAGACTTGAAGCTCTAATCACCCAGACATTTGTTGCTTAGCAACAGGGATGGAGAAAAAATTCCAATGCCTCCCAACCTGCAACACCCCTCTACCCATTTTGGTGAGAGGGGGAGGTTGTTGAGTAGACTGTCCTCTTTAAAGTGAAAATGAAAAGATTTGGTGTTCTCAGCACTAGCAATGGAGTTCCAAAAATATCCCTAAACCCACCTAGAATTAACCCAAATCCTGCTTGACAGGGCCATAAATAGCTCCCAGTATCACCAGTTTGCCCAGGTCCCTGCTCTGCTGGCCTTTCCCCCTCTTTTTATATAAGTCATCAGATTAAACAGTTTCATTTGCGATTTCATTTAATTTCTTCTGTTTCATAACTGCCCTTGCTCAGAAAAGATGCTTTTTCTCCCCAAATCAAAGCCAAGCAGGATATTTCTCTCCTCAAAACTTTTCATTGCCCTGCAAAAGCCCCCAAAGTGTAAGATTTAATTCTGCAGGATTTGGTTATGAGGATGGAATGGAGAAGAGAGATCTCTGAAGTCAGATCTTAGAGCATGGGGTTTTTTGTGAAAAGGTGTGGGTGTAGGAGACCTGCCAGGGGCTGCCACGCAGCCCAAAGCAGGTCAGGGAAGCAAGAGAGAGAGAGAGAAAAAAAGAGAGATTGATACCAAGAGGGCGAGCTGCCATTTACAATACCATAAATCATCTTCTGTGTTGAGTATTCTAATTCTCATTAACCAATCTAGAACAAGCTACAAATCCTACAACATTTACATACAACCTGTAAGAATTATCGCATTACCATATGGCGTTATATTTTCAACCCTAAAAACTGCTTTTTGGACCCTCTGCCAAGCGGGCAGGGTCTGCTTTGACCCTTGAACCTGGCTGCAGGCAGAGGGTATCGTTTCATCAAGAAGGGGGATTACCTTCAGTCGACTGTACCATTGTTTTCTAGTTGTTCAGTAACTGGGGTTGGTAACTCAAAGCTCATCTTCATTTCAATCTCCATATTCTCAGCATCTTTTGCCAGATAATCATATTTATAAGGCTTTCCTATTTCATCTTCCCCAACACAAAGAGCCACATCTGAGGGTTTATGTAAGCTAAGAGGGGCCTTTTTTAGTAGCTGAATATAGGGGATGAGACCCTATAGAGCATTATAAGGCCTGGGCAGTGTGGAGGGAGCTTGCAGCTGGGCTTAGCAAAACAAATCAGAATTCTGAGGGATTTTTAGGAACTTCTTTTCCTTTTATTCTCAAAAATAATTTCTCCATTCAAACACACTTTAGACCTGAACTTCCCCCATGATGGCACTAGAGCCACAGCATGCAAGTGGTGCTTCGCTGCTTTCCAAATCCTCCTCATGAAAACACACCAATCCCAGAAAATTACGAAAATCCGGAGAAATCCCCCCAAAATCACTATGAGCGGAACGAAGGCAGCTGCTACCTCCTGGTGGGATTATAACCCATCTAGTCCAAGGGAGATGCAAGGCAAACGTGCCACCCACAGTAGACAAAGCTGACCATGATCTGGTAGCCAGCACAGGTGATGCCAGACTTGAGGTCATCCATCAGCCCCGAGGCCTTGGCAGAGGCTTTAAAGGAGTCATAGCCATTGTATTGCACCCATACGGTGCCCAGCTCCTGCTCTCAGTTACCCAGGAGCTCTTCCACCCTCATTTCCCATGCTGTGTAAACTGTGGGGCAGAACGAAATTTCATACTCTTTCTTTTTGAGGAAAAGCATGGGAAGGGCTCTAGATGAGTCTGGGCTTAGGTCTAGTCATGGTTCTGGTTGTGGTCCTGGCCCTGATCTTCATGCCAGTCCTAGTTCTGGTCCTGGTAATGACCATGGCTTACCAGTCCTTGGGGGATGAGTGGAGCATATTTAGCAGGGCAATGAGTAACAGAGTGCTCTATTCTCTATTCTAATTTATGGAACTGCTCACTTACACCCCTTCGAGGTCTCTGTTGCTTTTCTTCTTTGGTGCGGGTGGCGCACCACCTCGCAGGTCTGGCGGCGCCTGGATCTCGCTTATACGGTCGTCTGGTGCGCTTCTGCGCTGCTTTGACTTTCTTGGGTGTCCGGAGCCAAGTGCTGGGGTTTTTGGCCGTGGTTGCACCTCTACCTGAGCGGGGAGCGGGACCTATCACGTCGGGGTCACTATTTGCTGAGATAAGGAAGATTTGATAGCTTAATATGAGTTTGCAATAGGCTTCGTTTATTGGAGTTTTAGTATACATACTTATAGTGTGGTTAATTAGATAATGCATATTCTGTAACTGTGTATTATTATTGGTTATTTGTTTTAACACCCTAAGTTTGGCTGCTTGCTCTAAGAATAGATACATATTAACTTTATGTTTGGTTTTCTGCATTCTTGCTGGCTATTCTGCATTCTTTTCTACTACAGTTATCTTAATGTTGCAGCAAGGGCATCATGTCTTTGCTGCTAATTGGGCGTAGGGTTGCTTATTCGGATAATAGTTAACTGCTGAGTTAGTTACACTAGCTGAGTACGACTGTTGCTAAGAGACAGCCTGTCTAAGTCTACATGTTCCTTTTCTATTAGCCATTCTTCAACAATTCCCCCGTTTTCTTTACGGGTCTGCGCAAGCCAAAGTTGATTTACTGTCTGTGATAACGATTTTTTTAAGCATAGCAAAGCGCAAGGTAAGATGACAGCTATGCCAACAAAAATAAGTAAGGTTACTAATCTTATTTGCATAATATAGCGAAGCTATCTTGTGATACTTTAGTCACCTTAGGGAATTTCAAATAGGCCATCGTTGTCTTGCACGGTCATCTTTGTTGTATGTTCTTTAAGCTATTGTAGCTGTCTATGTATTGACTCACTATGATTGCTGAGGTTAAAGCAACACATGCCTTCAAATTCATCACAGCTATGCCCCTGGGCAAGGAGCAGAAAATCTATGGCAGCACGATTCTGCAGTATGGAATGCTTTAAGCTATCTATGTCTGGGGATAGCTTTTCTATTATTTTTGTGGTAACATTTGATTGTTTGCTTACCTAGCAGGCCAACTTCCCTATGGTATTTAATGCATGTGCGACTCCGACGTGTGGTATAATGGACGCAAAGACTCGAGACGTTGGATTCTACAATTCTACTTCGTCTTTGCAGTTTGCGTCTAAAGTAAGACTGCGTCTCTTTTTGGAGTGTGCTAAGTTGGCTGCGATGGTTTTGTTCATGGCAAGTAAGGTGAGTTTGCCCAAGTAACATGGTCTTCCGTGAGCACCTTTCCGGATTCCTTGCCATGCACGGTCTCTACAAATGAGAAATATACCCGGGGGAAGGGCAAGGGCGCTTTTATTAGCTCAAATCTGTACATGACTGCTGCCCCAGCTATAGCTTCTATGTTGGCCACATTGGACAGAGATGTTGGCAAATATTGTTGTATGGGGAGTTAGCTAGGTGCTGTTAAAAATTACTGTGGAGCTACCAAATGATATGCAGTCCGTTTCATTGCTACTTACATTAAGGGCTCGGCTTCCCAAGATATCTAGCTCTTGAGGGTCTTATGGCAGCGATGTGTTGAGACCAGACAGCAAAAGAGCAGTACAATGGCTAACATTGACAGCTTGCGAGCAGTTGTTAGTTGAGTACTGTGTAAAACTAGTATTGTCAAAGCTTGGGATACCGATTAAGCATGTGTGAAAGGGGTTAGTAGCTGATGCAAGCGCAAGGCAAAAAGCACCAGTATGTGTCTGATGTGCTCAAGTAACTCACAAATTTTTTTGGGCTCGATTGAATGGAGGGGGCCGCTAACGGTGGCAATGGTGGCATCTGTTAGAACGACTTCTAGAGTGCACAGGAGAGTGCACAGGAGCAAAACGCCTTTTGGTGCGCTCTTAATTATTTTCCTCAATAAGCTAATACTTTGGGATCTTTGCCAAAGGTGATTGAGAAGGGGAGCACACTGCTCTCAAAATTTGGGACTTAGAATTTGATATAGCTTAATCTACAGCTTGTTGGGCCTCCCAACGTATCTAGGCTACAATTTTTTGCTCCTCAGCTTCAAATAATTGATAGCCTTGCCAGTCAGGCAGCTCTGTAAATGCAGCTAAAGCTCGTTGTAGTCCAATAGGTGACCAATTAATTTGGGCTGTCCGTGTATGGACACAATGCATACAACAAATAGTGTACACCTCCTGATGGACTCACCAACGTTTTTTACAAATACCACACTTAATAAGTAACCACGCTTGACACCACGGTCTAGTACAGCTTTTGCAAGGGGATTTGGTCGGGGTTGGTAGAGTGCCTAGTTTGTTTATGAGTTGTACCAACTCCAGCAAGGTTTGCCAAGGTCTGACTCGAATCCCAGCTCGCTGCAAGATTGGATCGATAGCACAATGTAGAAGTCGGAGCAGTCGTGGCGTCTCAACGAGCAGTGGTATCGGGGGCAGCGGTATCTGTGCCAGGTTGATCAAGTGCAGGCTTCACCCAGCGGCTAGGAACCCAAAGGGGGCCTGTAGAAGAGGACACACAAAAATAACCTCTGCCAGAATATATGAATATATGACCTCTACTGGACCCTCCCATATTCCTGTCTTGGGGTCCTTATACAGGACCTTCATGCGTGGTACTGGTGGCTGCACCACTCCCTGGTAATGCATTGAGAAGGCTCGCCACGCCCATATGAACTTCCATCAGAACGCAAAGGGTCTCCATCAGGGTTTTGGAATCGCACTGGCAAAAGCCAAGGCCATCGTGCGAGCCTGCCCTATCTGTAGCTTCCATAAACAGAGTGTTGGCTTAGGCATGAGAGTAAACCCCAAAGGGTTACAAGCTAATAAGCTATGGCAAATAGATGTAATCATGTCTTTGATCTCATGGCATCATGCCTTTGCCGCTGATTGGGCGTAAAGTTGCTTATTCGAATAATAGTTAACTGCTGAGTTAGTTACACTAGCTGAGTACGACTGTTGCTAAGAGACAGCCTGTCTAAGTCTACATGTTCCTTTTCTATTAACCATTCTTCAACAACAGAGTACAGTTCTCATTAATTAATAGAGCAATTAGGGAAGGCCAGTTGGGACACTGAATGAGCTTTCACCTGTCCCTCATTTTGCAGGCACATGGGCCTAGCAGAAGGTGACAGTGACGATGCAGCCCATGGAACAACTGGGTGCCAGTGGCAGAGGAGAGATTTAAATCAGCATTTCACTGATTTCACACTTTAAACAATGTGTTTTTAAATCAAAGCAGGAACTCAATGCCTGAACACCCATATTTCTATTTTTATTGGGGGTGCTGAGAGTCAGGGTGCCATTGGTTTGGGACACCCCAGGCCCTGCTCACACCACTTCCCCAGGAGTGATGGGTGCCTCCACTCTGTCTCATGCATGGGTGTTCTCCCTCTACAACCTCTGCTTTTGGTGCTCAGATTATATTTTTGGGGTGCCTTGGCACCTCCCCTGGTGGTGACACCACATGGCACACCTTCCCCTCATGCCACTGAGGTCATGGTAGTCCCTTGGGTGATGGGTACCTCTCCCCCCATCACTCCCCCTACCCAACCACATTGTTTGGGGCTCATCATACCTTTTTGAGGCCCACCTGCCCCTTTGGGAGTGTACTCAGATGCACAGTGCAGGAAGCAGTGAGAGGATGCATTGGGGATACACAAGTGCTGTCTCGTCAGTGCCCCCTGTGCTTTGCAGGCTGTCACTGCCAGGTAAGGTGGACAGGAGCCAATTGCAGTCATGACAGTGTGGGGGACCCTGCCTAGACCTCACAGAGGGTTTCCTCTGCTCCTGCCTCCTGCTGGCACTCTGGAGATGGGGAGGAAGGAGGTGCCCTTGTGTGTGTGGGTGATACTGGTGAGGGTTCCCCTGTGTCCCCATATCCCCACCCCAGGGTGCCTGCAGTCAGGGTTTCAACCCCAAGGTGACACTGATCACACCCCCACAGTGGACATGGGCAGGATCCCCACCTCATAGTAAGGCCCAGTAGTGTACCCCCAACACAGTAGCACCCACCAGAGTCCCCACCCCAATAGAAGTTCATGTCTGCTCTGCTTCCTTCTGCAGCCCCTCACCTTTGGGAGAGACATGAATCCCTCTCTCAACTCCCTGTCATCTTAACACCTCTCCTGGGCTACCCATAATTCTGGCTGAGCCTGTGGTTGCTGCTGCTGTACCCTCCTTTCAGGGAGTTGTAGAGAGTGATAAGGTCACCCCTGAGTCTCCTCTTCTCCAGGCTAAACAATCCCATCTCCCTCAGATTCTCCTCACAGGACATGCACTCCAGATGCTTCACCAGCTCCATTCCCTTCTCTGAACCTGCTACAGGACCTCAATATCCTTTCTGAATTGAAAGGTCCAGTACTGGACACAGTACTCAAGGTAGGGCCTCACTAGTGTTGAGTGGAAGAGAAAAATCACTTTCCTAATTGTGATGATGACACTATTCCTGATACAGGCCAGGATATTATTGGCCTTCTTGGCCATGTGGACACACTGCTTGCTCATGTATCACTGCAGGTGGTTGTGATTCACCCAAGCGGAGACACTTCAGAGACAAAATCAGGGAAGTGGGTATTTGCTTTTATTCGGTGCACCAGGTGTGGGGGAATTCACTCCTCCAAACACACACACCTCGGTACCTCCAAAGACACAGTGTTATAGGTAGAATTCATGAATAATCATCACATTCCCCAGGATGGGAGTGGTTATACAAATAATTTCTTGGAAGTCATTAATATCACTAGCATGTGCATCACACATGCTCTGTATGTCCCAGTGGTCTTTGGAGACCCCTGAAGATAAAGACCCCAAAATGTCTTCATCACAATGCAATTTTCATCTTTCTGCAGCATGCATAGTCCTTCACGGGATGATTCAGCGATTTCTTGTGCTGGCTTCAAACGGATTCTTTTGTCCTTCTTATCTTGATAAGATTAAGGGAATCCTGTTTTTCTAGGTTTTAGAATTCACGTATTCGGTCTCCCAGTAATTAATTTGAATTACCTATTGACTACTCCCTTCGCAGTTGTTGTGGCCAAAGTGTAGGATCTGGCACCTGGTCTGGTTGAAGCTCATACTGTTGGTCTCGGCCAGTCTAACCAGCCTGTCCAGGTCTGCAGGGCCTTCCTGCCCTCCAGCAGATCAACACTCCAACCCAACTTGGTGTCTGTGAAAGACTGAAAAAATTGTCGGCTCAAAACATTTTGGGTACATGTGGGGGAAGGGGCAGGTTGGGCTTTGCCCTGGTGAGGTGATGACCTGCTACACACATCCCACACCCCTGGGTCTGTAGCCCAGCCCCACAGTGGCCACCAGTCACAGGCACATCAGAAGCAATGCTCCACACCCCAACCACAGAGGTCCTGACTTAGAAGTCACACCTGGGAGAAGCGTACTTAACCCAGGACATGAAGCAAGCACGTGTCTTGACCCTACCTCCCTTAGATTTTCTATCTGTTGAACACAGCTGGAACCACTAGTAGCTATATCCATTCTTCCATACTTTTTGTCTCTGTCTTTCTCTTTCTTCCCCTTCTAATTCCCTCTTCTTGGAGCTTTGAGTAACTTAAATTTGGGCTTGGAGTTTGCCATGTTGAATGGGCTAAGTTAATGCTTTGTGAACTCATTTATGTTGATTGAATGCTGCTCTAAACTTTCGCCAAAGTTGTCTGATTTTCTGAATTTGCCAGTGAATTTTTTTGTTGTTTTGACCTTTTATCTAGTTGGTATTTCTCCTGTGCATCTAACTCAGCATACATAAAAATCTGTAGGCCTCTTAAAAGAGAGTCTTGTCAAGTGAGTTTTGTGGGGTCTTACAGTGTCATCTGCAAATTTGCTAATGTTAGACTCAAAACCCTTATCCAGATCATCAATAACGATATTAAACAGGACTGGGTCCAACACTAACTCCTTGGAGACACCACTAGTGACCAGACACCAACACGATGCAGCACTGTTCACCACCACTCTCTGGGTCCAGCCATCAGCCAGTTCTTAACCCAACAAAGATGCACCTGTCCAAGTCGTGGGCTGACAGATTTTCCGGGAGATGCCATGGGAGACAGCGTCAAAGGCTTTGCTGAAGTTGTCAGAGGTTGAGGGACATTGGAATTTTTTCTCCATCCCTGTTGCTAAGCAACAAATGTCTGGGTGATTAGAGCCATCACCTCTTTTGTAAGAGACAAAAGGGTGTGCTAGGTGGGGCAGGGGAAGGAGGCAGCCGGCCGTTTTGGGACTAGCACTCTCGTCGTCAGACACCAGGAGGAGAGGCGGCTCTTTGCTTCTGGCTGGGACCACAGGAGATCCAACTGTGCTCTGCCTTCTCCTCTTGGCTGGGTGAGCTTTGATTCAACCTCTTTCCCATTGGGAGTGCACGCTTTCCCCGGCTGCGTTTTTCGCAGCAGCTGCCGGGGAATCCGGCTGTCCCTGCCACCCACCCTGCTTTGCCGCACAAGACCGCAGCGTCTGCTGTGACTGCAGAATCCTTGCTACCTCACTGACTAGCCGGGGAAAGCCAGCCCTTGCCCCCCTGCTGCCCTGCTCATCGCTCCAAGCTGCCCTGCCTGCTTCTCAGCCTGTCTGCCATCACCAGCTGCCTGAGGCTGACCTGACCCTGCGCCACAGCACCACCTGCAGCTGCTCGGGAGTCATCTCACCTGCCCTGCTCAGCTGGGAGCTCGACAGCGCCACCTGCAGCCACTCAGCAGTCATCGCACCTGCCCAGCCTGACTGGGAGCTCAACAGCGCCCCTGCTGCTTTCAACCGTCATTACACCACATGGGAAAGGGCTCACCAGCTCAAAAGTCATCTGCTATTGGTTTCTGGGTCTATTTGTGGTTGCTATTATTGTTATTGCTTGTTTACAGATACTAGTAAAGAATTGTTATTCCTTTTCCCATACCTTTGCCTGAAAGCCCTTGACTTCAAAACTAAAATAATTCGGAGGGAGGGGAAATCACATTCTCTGTCCTAAGGGAGGGTTCAACCTCTCTTAGCAGACACCTGTCTTTCAAACCAAGACAGAAGTCCAGGTAAACACATCCACTGCCTTAATTAGGCAGGTCACTTGGTCATAAAAGGAGATCAGGTTGGTCAGGCAGGACCTGCCTTTCCTAAACCTGTGCTGGCTGGGTCTGATCCCTTGGTTGTCCTGTATGTGCCATGTGTTTACACTCAGGATGATCTCCTCCATAACCTTGTTGGGCACCAAGGTCAGGTTGATAGACCTGTAGTTTCCTTGGATCCTCCTTCCAGGCCTTCTTGTGGATGGGCATCACACTGGCACCTTCAGTCATCTGGAACA
The DNA here is from genome assembly GCF_008360975.1 of Lichenostomus cassidix. Lineage (NCBI taxonomy): Eukaryota > Metazoa > Chordata > Aves > Passeriformes > Meliphagidae > Lichenostomus > Lichenostomus cassidix. The sequence continues at coordinate 5,141,947 of NC_139502.1, read as the reverse complement.
TCTCAGCGAGCCAGGACTGATGATAAAAGATAGAGACCAGCCTGGCGAGCTTGTCCACCAGCTCCCTCATCCCCCTAGGATGGGTCCCATCTGATCCCAGAGACTTGTGAGCATATAAGAGGCTCAGTAGGATACCAACTACTTCCTCCTGGATTACAGGGGATCTATTCTGCTCCCTGTCCCTGTCTACCAGCTCAGGAGGCCACTTGTCTTGAGGATGACCTGTCTTATCGTTGAAAACAGAGGCAAAGAAGGAGTTAAGTACTCAGTCTATCCTTCATCTTTGGTGACTGTATTACCCCTCATATCCAATAAAGAATTGAGGTTTTCTTTCCCCCTCATTTTGCTATTAATATATTTATAAAAACATTTTTTATTAGCTTTTACAGAAGTGGCCAGATCAAATTCTAACTGAGCTTTCACCTCTCTAATATCCATTCTGTGTGACCTAACAGTGTCCTTAAACACTTACTGAGTTTCCTGACACTTTTTCCAAAGGTAATACACTCTATTTCCCTAAGGTCCTGTGAAATCTCTTTGTTTAGGCAGGCAGATCTTCTTCCCTGCTCACTCATCTTTCAGTACACACAAACAGGCTGCTCCTGTGCCTTCAAGATTTCTTTTTTAAAATAGGTCCAGCCTTCCTGAGCCCCTTTGTTTTTAAGGGCTGCTTCCCAAGGAACTTTCTAACCCAGTGTCCTGAATAAGCCAAAGTCTGCCCTCCAGAAGACCAGGGCAGAAGTTTTGTTGATGTCCCTCCTGACTTCACTAAATATTGAAACCTCTATCATTTCATGGTCACTGTACCCCAGACAGCCTATCTATGATCACCACATCTCCCACCAAGGCTTCCTCTGTTTGTAAACAGCAAGTCCAGCAGGGCCCCACCCATGGTAGACTTGCTCACCAGCTGTGCCAGGAAGTTCTTCTACATACTCCAGGAACCTCCCAAACTGTCTCCTCTCTCCTGTGTTGAGTTCACAGCAGACATTTGGCAGGTTAAAATCTCTCACAAGAACAAGGGCTTGCAATTAAGACACATCAGCCAGACACAGAATAATTCATCTACCTTCTTCATCCTGATTGGGTGATCTCTAACAGACTCCCACCAGGGTGTCACCCTTGCTAGCCTTCCCCAGTTTTCACCTGCAGGCACTCAACCTTATCATCACTATCCTCAGGCTCTAGACAGTCAAAAGATTCCCTAACATACAGAGCCACCCCACCACCTCTCCATCCTTGCCTGTCTCTTCTGAAGAGCTTGGGGCCATCCATTGCAGCACTCCAGTCATGGAGCCACTCTACCATGCTTCCATGACAGCAACTATGTCAGAGCATTCTTCCTGCACTACGGCCTCCAACTCTTCCTGTGTGTTACCCACACAGCTGCATTGGTGTAGATGCGCTCCTGCTGAACTGCCAATTTTGCCCCTAATTCTGGCTTGCCACCCCCACATTTATCTCTAGTGAGCCTGGTCTCATCCCCTTCCTCCTTCAAATTGAGTTTAAAGCCCTCTCAATCAGCTCTGCTAACTCATGAGCTGGAATCTTTTAGTCCTTGCCAGAGAGGTGAACACTGTCTCCAGCAGGCCTGGTGCTGTATGAACTGCCCCAGGATCTAAACACCCAAAATTCCACTCATGGCATCAGTCTTTACGCCACTTATTGATAACATGGGTTTTCCTGTCCCTTTCAGCATTCATCCCAGCTATTGAAGGAATCAAGAATACCACATGTGCTTCTGTCCTTTCAACCAGGCAACCCAGTGCCTTGAAGTCCTTGAGGTTTAAGGAGGCTCACAGGGTTTTAAGGGGGCTCAAAGGTGCTTAAGGGGATTTAAAGCATGCCTCCTTTCCTGCTGGGACAGACCCCAGGGCAGCGTGTGGGGTGAGGCCCCAGTTGGGGGTTGGGGCAGAGGGAAGGGGCCGGTTTCCAAACAGCCCTGCCTGCCCACACACAAGGGGTAAATCTAGAACAAACAGTAACTCCTTGTTCCTGCTGGGTGATTCCCGTTGACATCCCGTGTCTCTTCCTATCAGGAAGATCTCACCACAGAGGCAACTAAAACCCCGTGGAAACAGAACCACTTGAATGGGTCAAGATCTTTATTCTCCCCCTTTTTTCATTCCCACAGACTCCACACTCCCTCCTAGTTCTGTGCACTGTGCCTTGTATCCCACAGCCAGGTCAAAACCCTTGCTGCAGAATGTGGCTCTGGCGGCTCCATCCCAGCTGGGATGGATCCTGCTGTGCAGGCCCAGGTGGTACTTCCACAGTAAGCAAAGAAGTGACAGGATTTATTGTATTTTTACAGATGTTACTATTCCTGATGCAATCAAAGTCTGTTTCTGCCTTTATGTTTTGTTTGGGGTCTTTTTTGTTTTTTTCTGGTTTAATCCACATTTTTGCTGGCTCCTGCTCGATCCACGCTCCTCTACAGTGCTACCAAGCTCCTCTGCTCCCTAAAATCTAGGTGTCCCCTGTCCTATTTAAACAGTGACTCTGCATCCCCCCCAAACCTCCAGGCTCACACCATATAGTAACTGTTGATTTTTAATTTTCCAATGGGAATGTAAAGCTTACCTTTAATATTTTTTCCTAGACTTTTCTGCTCTTTTCCTGCAATAACACAATATTTAAAGAGAATATTTAAGGGGAAAAATAAATGGTCAAACTTGGATTGTGAGTTAAAGGGTGTTAAATCCCCCCACAGTGAATTCCTCATGGTGGGGACCCCAATTCCCACAAAAACAGCTAAGGGAGGGCTGGAAAAGTAGGTTTTCTCCAAAAGCTGACCTGACAGGAGGGTTGGGGGGGGGGGGGGGGAGATTCTACCCCTTTATACCCAAAAAAATGCTTTTAAAGGGCTGTTTTCCAGGTGTCACCATGCCACTCATGCAGATGAGGAGCTGGAGGTGGGACACAGAGCATTCTCTGTCACAGGAGGCACTGAGGGCCCCAGAGAGAGACACTGGAGCTGTTGCTTTGTTTGGACTTCAATAAAACACTGAAATTTGGATTAAATTTACTTTACAGCAGGAATTTCTCATGCAGGGAGGGGACACAAAGGGTAGGACTATAACCCAAAAGCTGCACTGGAAGCGTCTGAAGCTCATGCTGCCAAGTGGGAAGCATGGGGAGAAAAGGTCTTATTACCTCTAATGAGGCTGCATTTGGCAGATGAAGCCCCTGGCCCCCATTTGGCTTTTCCAGCTCCCTTTGTGTCAGTGGCAACCTCAACCTCTTCCCTCCATCTGCTAGTTGCAAGGTGCCAGGAGCAGGATGGTTGCAGTCAACCAAATCCCTGGGAACCACTGCAAGGCTCTCAGGAATGTCTCACAGGGATTTGGGGGGTTTTCTGAGCCCCTCGGGGAGGTTTTTGTATTTAAGACTATTCAGTGGAGTAAAGAAGCAGAGGAAAACCTTCTAGCATGGAGCAGAGCAACAGACCCAGCAGGATGGAGCCCACGTCCACGAGATACTCCAGGAAGCATTGACAGGTTACTGAGATGCTCATTCTCCTCTCCCATAATTATCAAGATGCACCTAATCCCTGTGACAGTGAAGCCACCTCTCCTGGAAGCTGATGGACAGGGCTTGGCCCTGCGGCATTACTGGACTCTCCAACAGCTCAAAGGGAAGAGAAAATCTAGCAACAGCACACAAAAAGTCTGGGTTTTGGTGCTGCCAGGCTGGGAATTGTCAGGTTGGGGTGCAACACCAGGGGGAGGGTCATGAAACTATCACTCTGTGGTCCTCGAGTAGTTGAGGCACAGCAGGACCTCAACTGTTGTACTGAGGAAAGTTGGTACTGCTGTTGGTACTGAGGAAAGCTTCTAAAGCTGGAAGAACACAGGAGTGGGGTCAGAGCCATGGCCTGACCACTCTGGACATACTTATCGTTGTTCCAGGGGCTGCAAGGCTCTCCTTCACCCCAGTCACTCACTCCAGGCGCTTTTCCCACTGCTCTGGTCCCCCATTTGCCCCACACTTCTATTTTCCTTCCCCCAGGGCTGCTGTGGGGCTTGAATTTGCCACCACAAGGTCTCTGCAGAACAGGGACACCCCAACATAGGCTGTTCCACCCAGATATGGTGCTGGGGGGACAATGTGCCAGCAAATCAACAAGGCAGCCCAGAGTAGGACAAAGCCCCCATTCACCTCGTATTTCCCCAGGTTCTATGCTCCTTGAACCCAAAAAATTTCGGAAGGCTCTCAGGTCCCCAAAACCCATCAGATTTGTCCATGGCCATTGGTACCTTGTACTCACAGGAGAGCCTCAGCCAATGCTCCAGCCACACTCTGCACTCATCCATGCCGGGTTGAGTAGAGTTCAGCTCACACAGGTAACACACCTGGGAGAAGAGAAACAGACAGTCATGGATAGGCACTCTGGGTCACATGAAACACAGGGATGGCCCAGGATCCTTCTCAAGTATGAGGAGGGGCTGAATGATGGTGAACTGTGCTCCAGCATGGTCCTGGCTGGGAAAACACCTTCCCAGAGGAGAGTGACCACAACCTGCCTGGAGGTGGGTCTGGGGAAATCTGCCATACCTCACACCACTCTGTTAACATGACCACAGAGGACAGGTGTGCTGAGCTGTCCTCACCACTCTGAGCTCCTCTTTAGGGTGCTGCCCCAAGTGCAGCATGGCACAGTCCAGGTGCTGGATCTCCAGGACGTGGCTCTGCAAGCAATACTTCAGGAAAAAGGATGGTAAACTGGGGGGTCAGGAGCAGAACTTGGCTCAGGACTCTCTGAGGAAGAAAAGGGACACCACTGGTATATCCAACCCCTCCAAAGAGGGGTGTCCAACTGATTCAAGCACCACTTAAACTGTAAGTCTCCCGTTTCAGACATTACCCATATTTTGATCCATTTTAATTACCCTGTCCATGCAAGGAACTGCCCCTGGCACTTCTTGTTATATCCAGCCTGGCTGCCCAGCCCAGTGCAGAGCTGGTAGCAGCAGTCCTGTGACAGGAGCTCCATGTTGGACTGGACATGGTGTGCAGGTGAGTTCAGTTGTGTGGGACAGCTCAGATGTGGCTGATTGTGCCACCACGTCAGGGACAGACAGCCATTTGGCAGCTGTTTTCATAGAACCACCAGATGGTTCGGGTTGGAAAGGACCTTACAGATCATCCAGTTGCACCACACTGCCATGAGCAGGGACACCTTCCAACAGACGAGGTTGCTGTAAGTCCCATCCAACCTGGCCTTGAACACTTCCAGTAATGGCACAGTCACAACTTCTCTGGGAAACCTGTGCCAAGGCCTTACTACCCTCATAAGGAAGAATTCCTTCCCAATATCCTATCTAACCCTGCCCTCTGGAAGTGGGAAACTATTCCCCCTTGTCCAAAGTCTCTCTCTAGCTCTCTTGGAGCCCCTTTATGTACTAGAAGGGACTCTAAGATCTCCCTGAAGCCTTCTCTTCTCCAGGCTGGACACCACCATCTCTCCCAGCCTGGTTCCAGAGCAGAGAGGTTCCAGCCCTCGGAGCATCTTTGTGGCCTCCTCTGGACTTGTTCCAGCAGCTCCACATTCTCATTATGCTGGGGGTCCCAATTCTGGACATAGCACTGTAGGTAGGGTCTCACCTTAGCAGAACAGAGGGGCACAATCCCACCCCATCACTCTGCTGGTACACCTCTGATGCAGTTCAAGACACAGGTAGATTTGGGGTCTACCAGTGCACATGGCTGAGTCACGTCCAACCTCTCATCCACCCCCAGCACCCCCAGGTCTGTCTCAGCAGGGCTACTCTCCACCCCTTCATCCCAGCCTGGATCCATCCAGGTGTGGCCCCAGCTCTAGTGCAGGTGATCCCACAGAGCAGTACTGGCACAGCCTCAAGGGTTGTTATGTCCCTCACCTGCCCCACCAGCAGGAGAGAGCTGGAGCTGGGGACTGGAGCTGGAGCTGGAGCAGCCAGGACTCCAACTATCCCCCAGGATGTCCCAGACCACAAGACTTCATACTCACTAATGAAGCCCTGGGGAGAAAGAGTCTGCCGGGACTGACAGGAGCTGAGCAGTTTTTTTATTGTATCCCCTGGGTTCTTGGGTTTGTTTTTTTCATTGTTTCTTCCTTTTTTCTCCCCACCCATATATCCTCAGATTCCAGGCATCTGGCATATATTGAGAGTGTCCTGTGGATTCTCTCCAGCCAGGGTGGGCACAAGGAGCTGTGTCCACCCCAACCTAGACCCCACGGGCAGCCCTGGTGGGCCAGATGACCCAGAGGAGCAGGGCTGGGGTCTGGAATCACAGTGATCACCCTGCCCCCCTCCTTAAATCCTTGCTGGGGTGCATTATGTCAGGGGGCTTTGCTAACAAGGCCAGGAGGGGTGCGGGAGGCATAGTTTAGCATGGGTCAACACAGCTTATCCAAGTGTTGCACAGTGTGAGTCCCTGGAATGTTCATAAAGTACATGTGATGCCAGGGATGGCTGTGCAAGTGGAGAATCCATGGGGTGCCTTCATTCCCACATAGCCCCACTAGCATACCCCAAGTACAGGGGGATTGGGCACCCCTTCAGTGCACCCCAGATGGGGGAGAATTGAGTGTGTGTGTGTGAGGGCACACAGGGGGGAGGGTTGAGGGTACAAGGGGGGGGGGTTGTGTGTGTGCGAGAGCAGACAGGGTGGGGGCAGGGTGAGGATACACAGAGTGGGGGGTGTGAGGGCTGAACATGGGGCCTTGCTGGATAATGGCTGCAATAAAGCAGCTCTCAGAAAGCATTGCCCAGCATGGCCCCAGGTTCAGAACTGCACCATATCAGGGGCTGTTTGCTTTTAGAAAAGGGGCGCAATATCCTCCTGCACCCCAGCTCTGCAGCCAGACATGGTTTAACCTACCATCTGACCAGCCAGGTCATCCTTATTGTCCCAGAGATTGTAGGCTCCTCCAAGGTGGAACATGGGCCTCTGAAAAATCACAATGTTGTTCCCCACCTGGATCTGTGTGGGGACCACCTTAAAGGAGCTTAGAGTGTGAATTCAGACCCCTGGAGCAGAAGGAAATGGCGCAAGTGTGAGGAGATGAGTGAGCAGTCAGCTTGCCTGAAAAAATCTCTGATAGCAGAGCACCTGGCAGCTGGACTGTTGGGGCTGACATGCTTCCCACTGTGACAGAGGGGTCACCTGCACCAACACGGAGAAGGCAAGACAAGTATTCTCATCAGACTAGCTCAGAACCAACCTAACTCATAAGTGCATGAGGAAATGGGTCTTTGGGGACTTAAAAGAAGGCTTTGAGCCCTCCAAATTGCAGACTGAATCCCAGAAAGGGGCCTTTAGTCCCCGGCAGATGGCTGTGGAAACTAAAAAGAAACATTTGGGACCAAAACCAAGTATTTGGACACTCAAAAGGATTCAGACTCTACAAATGAGGCTCTGGACCCACCAGATGAGACTTTGGGTGATACCAAAATTGGCTGGAATAAACTTTCTAACACATTGGCCTCTTTATTTGTTTCTTCACTCGTTCCAGCTATGTTTATTGTCCTGCATGCATACCTTTGGATCCTTTTATCTTTTTTGCCAGTGAGTCTTTAAGCTTTATTCAGGGGAGCCAAAAATTTTCATTCTCTATGTTATTTATCAAGGGCCTTAAAAATTATGGTCTTGGCCCTCTCAATTACGCTTGGAACTTGTACGTGTGGTTTTGTAACCCAAAAATTGCACATTTGGACCTAAAATTTACCCTGCTCTCTCTAATGTGGGCTTTGGGGATTTAAACTTATGCGGGATCTGCTGCACCAGATGGCTCCCTGTACGTCCATGCGGCTTGATGGCTAGACATCTAGAGCTCACAAGCCGCTGTCGCGCCACTTCCGCTGCCGAGGGCGGCGGCTAGGCCCTGGCGCCACCTGGAGGTTCGGAGCAGGTTCTGCAGCCGCGCCCCCGCCCTCCTCCGCTGCGGAAGAGCCGGGAATGGCGAAGGAAGGGAACATGGGGGGAAGGGGAAGGGGATGGAGGGGACAGCATGGAGTGGGGCCGGGCGATGCTGGTGACAATGCCAGGGTGCGGGTCTCAAGACGGAGGAGCTTCCCAGCCGCGAGAGCCTGAAGGACCCCATAGCCCCCCCAAGCCTGGGTGGGTGGAGAAGTGGATGCCAGTTCCCCCAGGGCATCCTCCCACTGCTGGGGGCAGAACCCAGGTCATGGATGTCTGTCCCAGCAAGCTGGGTGTGGAACAGTCCCCGTCAGGGGTGATGGTGGGGCGGCTGAGGAGGCAAACTTGCTATGCTCCACAAGGACCCTCTGCTGGGACCACACAGAGCCAGGCCAAAAAGCAGCCCCATGTCCCCTCCACTGTCTGCAGTGGGGCTGAGTTTACCAGGGGATGCCACAGTGGGCTAAGGATCACACTGCCACTCTTGGGGGGCTGGGAATCCCCAGGGTACTCCAGCACAGGCAAGGGGTCACTGATGCCACTGGGGTCCGGGGGTCCCCTGGGAACTGAAGTGGGGAGCGACATTTGGTGCCATTGGTGGACTGGCGATCCCCCACTGGTACTTTGGGGGGCCTGGGGATCCCGTGGGTACTGGAGGCGAACAGGGGGCTATCAAGTGACAAGGGCTGAGTTTGGTCGTTCCTTTGGTGATGACATCTGGAGAGTGCTAGTCCCAGCTGGAGATGGGCGTGCCCAGGGAGAAGCCATCCTGCATTTCCTTGGCTTTCCTAAGGCTCTTGGGGATGGATTGGCTCAGATGATCTTTGATGGAGCCAAAGATCTCAGGGAAGACTGCTGCGTCTGGAGCAGTTCGAGTCACTGGAACAGTGACTATTGTCCTGCTCTCACCATGGGCAAGCACTCCCTGAGAGACACAGCCAGGTGGTCTAGAAAAACGCAGCCCCTTTCCCACAGGCACAGCAGCTCCCTGATAACAAGACACACACAGACAGGAGCTGAAACTTCCCCTTTTCCACGAACTCTGGAAGCATGAGGATTTTCCTGGTTCAAGTGATTTTGCAGGCAGCAAGTCCTGGGTGATGTCAACAATGCTCTGAAAGCTGCATCTACCAGGCAGGTGGTGGTGGGTCTCCACTCCTGGTATGGCAGGATTTGGTGTCAGGAGAATGAGCCACGCAAGGGCCAGAAGGGGGTGCTGTCCCTGGAGCAGAGAAGCAGCTGCACAAAGTGCTGGGATGGGACTGTCCCAGGATGCTGGGACACCTTTCACTAGACCAGGTTGCTCCAAACCCCATCCAGCCTGGCCTTGAACACTTCTGGGGATAGGGCAGCCACATCTTCTCCGGGAAGCCTGTGTGTTTCACCACCCTCAGTGTAAAAAATCTCTTCTTTATATCTGAATGTAGATGTCTGCCATATATCTGTATTTCTGAATCTTCCCTCTTTCAGTTTAATACCATCACCCCCTGTCCTATCACTAAGGCAGTCCCCTCTCTGTCCTGCTGCTAATGTTGCTGGGGATGAGCCAAGGACAGACCCTGTAGCTGAAACAGAGACCCAGCCCATGCCATGACCTGTCACCCCCAGATGCAAGAAGAAATGGACACACGTCAGCCCATTTAGGAAAGGAGGACAAGGAGTCTGAAGCAGGGTCATCACAGGAACAGGAGGAACAGGCAGACCAAGAGGTAACCACTTAACCCCAGTACGTGAGTGAGCTGTGGAATATGTGAAAAGATTTCAGCTGTCATCCAGGTGGGCTCATTATCACCTGGCTGCTCAAATTCTGGGATAACCAAGTTAGTATTCTGAAATTAGACTAGGGAAGCCAAGCAGCTGGGATCACTTTCTAGGGAAGGCATTATTGACAAGGCCTTGGCATTGGCATTGGAAGAGGGACACAATCTCTGGAGGCAACTCCCACCAAATGTGAAGAAAAGGTATTCCTTCAATGGAGATGTGGTATGTTGGACCCTGATGGAAACAGGTATCCAGTATCTGAGGGAATTGGCTGTGCTTGACATAGTTTATGATGACCTGAATGATGCACAGTTACCCACAGATTCAGACAAAGCTCAATGCATATGACCCATGTGAAGGAACTTTATACAGAGCATACCTCTGCTTACCAGTTCACTGGCAGTAATGTCTGGAGAGAAAGAGGGGCACTGAGGGTGGATGAAGTGGCTCACCAGTTCCAGGAGTACAGACAATCTCTCTTGCTCCCTTGTATTGGTTGTGGAGAAACTATCCTGGGAGTTCCAGCAATTCAGCATCCCAGCATTCCAGAAGAATGTCCCACCCCCACCCATTTGGACCAGACTCAGCTATCAACAACCATCCTTTCTTCCTCAAGGGAGTATGGAGAAGGTGCAAACCACGGGGTACCAGTCTGACACCAGCAGCCATCCCTCGAACCTGAGCAGCTAGGCTGCTTGCCCTAGCACCTCTAAGAGCTGGACCACAAACCAACAGCCATTACCTGTGCCTGGAAAACCAGTCCATCTCTCACAGAGTACCAGGGAACTGGCCCCTCCCAGCCTAGGTAGATACCTAGCATATCTGCCTCCACCTGCTCCCTACGGCTGCCCAACTCAACAAGATACGCACTGCAGGACCAGACAGAGCCCTTTAGCCCACAGAGGAAGAGAATCCACTCATAGACAGTTTCAGGTGGCAATTAGCGGTTTCAGAATAAAGGCAGAATGATAAACACAAACCAGGAGCACAACCGTCTGAGGGTTGTAACAGCAGGAAACCCAGGAACGCACCTGGTTCCTGTGTGAGGTGGGGGATGCGGATACTGGGAGTGATGGTAGCACTGTGTGGGGCATGAAATAATACTGTTCCTGGACACACTGGTATGAGGATGAGACTGGGGGCCAGGCAGGCTGAGGGACCACAGGCTAAGGAGGAGGTAGTGCTCTGTGTTCACCTCCACTTAAGCTGAAGGCCATACTATGGCCTTGGCCCAACAACTTGAGTTTCTGGGCACATTTTGCAGCACTTTGTCCCAGTCTCAGGTTTTCACGCATTTAATGCTGCCACTCAACATTCTTTCCCACAGTCTCCATCCAAAGGAGAGCTGTTCACCTCATGAAGAACATGTAGGAGCAGAAGAACTGGGCCTGAATGTGGATCCAATGGCCACGACTCACTGCTATGGGCCAGAGGTCACTCTTTGTCTTGCTGCTGGGGAGGCAAAGCTCCCTGACGTTCACATGCCCCTTCCCAGGGAACAGCAGCATGGCTGTGCCAGAGATCTATCCCAGGATGTGAAGTGTTGTGGGGCAACAGGTGGGTGTCCCCTGTGGGGGCTGCCAGCACAAGGGAGATGCCAGTGGAGAGGAAGAGCTGGGGGGAGCCTTCCCTACGCTCCAGGTCAGCCAGGGTGCAATGTCCTCAAGGGGTGTCTGGACCCCAAGGGTCAAGGGCTCCTGAGGCAGGAGCTAGAGGGAGGCACTGGGCACGGGGCCATGGAGGGATGGCACCCCGGACACCATGGGGAACGGGGCACGTCTGCCTGGTGCATCACAGAAAAGCTTGCCCCACGCTGCCTCGCAGAAAAATCTCCCCCACCTTGTCTCAGTGTGTCACTGAAAGGCCTCCTTACACCTCCTCTACTCTGCAGTCCAGGGCCAGGATGCCCCTCCACCACCGCAAGCCCAGAGGACACCACCCCACCCTGTTGGCTCCCAGGCAGGGGGGGTGACAGAACAAAAGCTGCTGCTGGCTTCATCTTCCCCTCGGATCCTGTGTGCTGTACTGCCAGCAGTTGGGGTCACCTCATCCACACCAGGGTCTCATCCAAGGCAGATCCCACAGGTGGGTTGTGGTGCAGCTCCAGGTGCAGGGGATGGGAGTTTAGTGCCCTTCAAGTACTGCAGGTACACTGTAAAAGAGGGTAGGGGGCCAGACCTTGCCTTGCTTGACCCACAGGGTCCAGGAGTTTATTCCCACCCCGGCACCCGCAAACCAGAAGCACTGGAATGACCCTGGAGCTGTGCACCCAGCCTTAAAGTGGGCACATCAACCACCCCATTGTCAACTGGGACTGTGGCAAGCCTAGAATTTTAACAGAGCTGGGCACCCCCAAGCTGGGACCACCATCCCCCAGTAAGGACCACTGGGATCCCTGTGAGAGAATCACCTCCAAACCAGGTTGTCTTAACAGGTCCCAGACTGGAACTCTCCCTTACTGGAAGTGGGATGTTTTTCTTCCCAGGACAGTCCACACTGGCTCTGCCAAATGTCACCTGCTGAAACGGACCCGCATGGCACCCCAAGGTGCAGGTCACTGCCCCTCCCATACTTGCTACAGCCCCACACACGCAGGGCAGTGGGTAGAATAGAACCTTTCCCCAACTGAAGCACTGAGGATAATCCCCATGAGTCAGCTCAGTGCCAAGACCAGCTAAATCTGTTCACTCTGGACCCTACTGGGCACCTGGTGTAACCATCCCACTGGCAGGGGTCCTCCTGCCCCCTTGACACCCTCTTTTTCCTCCTCCACCAGCTCCACATCCTGCCCTCCCCAGCTGGGGGACAGAAGGGGACTGCTATGGTGTATGTAGTTTAACTCGTTTTATTTCGACTTGAAAGTAACTGCGGCCCAGTGGGACCGTGACCCAGTAGAAACGCAGCAGTACATCAGGAGTGGGGTGGGAGCGGGTGAGCTGCAGCAGGGTGTGGTGCCCGGGCTGCCCAAGGAATGGTCAGTTGGTGAGAGAAGGGTTTACGAGAGCTGCCCGCAGTCAGTGATGGTGATCTTCTTGCTTGTTTTGCCATCTTTGGAGCCACAGCGCTCCATGGCCTCCACCACATTCATCCCCTCCTTAACGCGGCCAAAGACAACATGCTTGCCATCCAACCTGCCAGAGAAGCACCAGTCACAGCTGGTCCCCGATGTCTCCCCAACAGAGGACATCTCCCAGCTAGAGATCCCCAAGCTTCTCCTCCCACAGCCCACAACTCACCACTCGGTCTTGGCAGTGCAGATGAAAAACTGAGAGCCATTTGTGTTGGGGCCAGCATTGGCCATCGACAGAATACCAGGGCCTGTGTGCTTCAGGATGAAGTTCTCATCAGGGAACTTCTCCCCATAGATGGATTTACCTCCAGTGCCATTGTGGCGCGTGAAGTCACCACCCTGTGAAAAAGCAGCATTTCAGGTCATGGGTGCAGGAGAACACTCTGGAACTGGGTGCAGGTAAGAGGCAGAACCAACCTCTCCCCCTAAATCTGCCAGCATCCAACTCCAAAACCCACAGGAGTGCCAGATCGCCTCACCCACCCACCCACCCACCCGCTCCAGCAGGAGAACCACGCACCTGACACATGAACCCAGGAATGATTCTGTGGAAGCACGACCCCTTGTAGCCAAATCCTTTTTCACCAGTGCTCAGAGCACGGAAATTTTCTGCAAAGGAAATAAAACCCCACCATGTACAGCTTTATTTGTCCAGAATTCAGGACACTACTAGGACTTGGTAGAGTTGCAGTGGAGCCAAAGTTGCTTTACCAACCTGCTGTCTTAGGGACCTTGTCTGCAAACAGCTGTGAAAGGAGGAAAGACATTTGTTAGTCTGGGCTGGTGACTGGCTGCAGACCCCCAACTCCCCAAACCACGGCAATCCTCCCAGGCACTGCTTGGAGCCCAGTGACCCCCTCTGGGTAGCAACTTCTCGGCCATGCCAGCAGATCTAGAGCCCTCCCCGCCTCACACCATTATCTGGAAGCTCTGAACTAACAGCTGCAGCACCGCACGTCTCACCAGCGGGGTAGAGGAGCATTCGTTCCACTGGCCTGAATTAAATTAAACATTACTATGCCTGAAGCCTTCCTGGGCGGGGCGCGCGCGCCACCTCCCAGCGCTTCAGGAGGATTTTAGGCTCGATGCGCCACCCCTGCGGGAGCGTGGCCCCGAATCTACAGCAGCCGTGGCGCCCGGAGCCGGCTCAGCCGTGCCAGGGATGCTCCGCGCCCCGGGCGGGGTGACAAATGCTTTGCCCTCCAGCGACAATCCCGCGGTGATCGGGCTGCCGGCGCTCTCCGCCGGCATCCCCAGACCCGGGCAGCATCGTCCGGGAGTTCGACACGGCTCATCCCGATGCTCCGGGGGCCCCGCGATAAAATGGCGGCGAGGCAGCCACGACCGCGACCCGCAGTGGGGGGAGCTGCCGCGCCCCCCCCCGGCGCCGGGGCGGAGCGGAGCCGCGGCGGGAACACAGTGGCGGCGAGGCCAGCGGGGGCCAGCGGTAACCTGGGAACCAGCGGTACCCAGGCCAGGTACAGAAGGACTCCCATGGGCGATGGCGCGCCCTGGGCTGCCAGCGCGCCGCCGCTCTTCGAGCTCCCCGAGCGCGACACTGCGGGGCCGGCGGGGCCCTTTGTTCGCCCCGCCGGGCCAGGAGCGCCGCAGCTCCGCAGCCACACCAACGCGCCCCCGTCGCGCACGCGCGGCGTCTGCTGGCCCCCCACCTGCCCCGCGCGCCCGGCAAGGAAATGGCAGCGGCGCCCCCCGCCCCTCCCCAGTCGCCATCCGCGCCCACCTCGAAGGTAACACGACCCAGGGGCTCGCCATTGGCAGCGATGTCGAAGAAGACGACGGGGTTGGCCATGGCGTGACACGAGCAGGGCACTAGGCACTCCTCCGGGCGGCGGGCGCGGCGCAGCAGAAGGAAGGCAGCGCCCCGCCGCCCGTTATATAGGGTCGAGGAGGACCCACCTCCCCCGCAGCGCCGGCCAACGACCGCTGGTGGAGTGGCGGACTGACAGAGCAGACAACCAATCGGCGGGGCCGCGTTTGAAAGAGGGGGGAAGGGGAAAACAGCGCGGGCGGGGTGGGGGCCGCGGCCCGGCGCTGGGCTGGGCGCGGCGCGCATGCGCTGTGCGGAGAGCAAGGGAAGGCGGGATGGGGCGAGGGGGGAGGGGGATAGGATGGGGCGGGCGCGGGACAGGGATGGGGTAAGCGGGTGCGGTTCTGGGTGGCCGTGCGGGGCAGTTTCGGGGGGCAACAGGGAAGCGGCGGCACCAGGGCGTGTGGAGCCTGGAGCTGCGGCCCAGTTCTGGCAGCCTTGCGCCCGACATGGGGAAACACCCGATTTCCCTCCTCCGCCGTCGGACTGCAGCACCGCCCGACCGGCTCCGGTTAATGATTGACGCCACAGGTCTGGTTCACCGCCCGGCCGGGCCGCCGCTGCTCGGAGATAGGGCAGGATTTCCTTGCTACTCGGTATACCCCCTCCCTCCTCTGCTCGAAGAGAGGGCTAGACCCCCCCCAGCACTCCAGGATCTCCCCTGCTTGCCCGGAGAGGGGTCGCGAGGCCAGCCCCCCAGGGGGATGACAAAAGATGGGGGGACACGCGTGACCCTGTAGAAGGATCCTTTAATAGCCATCGGGGACATACAGGGCAACTTGGTGAGGGGGCAGTGGGAGCTGAGCCCCGCACCAGACCCCTGCGGTGCAAGGGGCAGCAGCATTTGCACATTGATTGGGGGGCACGGGCAGCCCCGCAATGACGCACTTGCCTTTAAATATGGGGGGGGTCTCAGGGGAGCAGTAGTGCTTCTACACTATATACAGTCTTGTGCTTCTGGGGGGGCTCAGCCCTTCTGTCCCATCGCAGCCCTTTGAGAAAGCCCCCGCAGTGGGGGGTCCCAGCTCTGCAGCGGGCAGGGGCACACAGTGCTGCCCCCCAGCCCCGGGGGGGCCGAGGATGGCTTAGTTATTCTCGAAGAGGGAGAGGAGGTCATCGTTGCTGCTGCTGGGGAGGTCGGGGGGCCCCAGGTAGGAGAGCAGCTCGTCGGGATTCGTCAGCTCGGGCAGGAGCTGGGGGCGGCAGTGTGTGATGAGCAGTTCCCCACAGCTTCTGCCCACCCTCCTACCACAGCTGGGGTCCTGAGCCAGCAGCAGAACCCTTGGCCACCCCCCTGAGTACTCACGTCGAGGGTAGGCTCGGAGCCATCACCCGGTGTGGCCATGCTGGATGTTGGGGGGAAGACAAGGTCAGCAGTGTGGGCCGGGGGTCCCAGGGGTTGCCGTGCCACTGCGCTCCGGGAGTGTAGCGTGGGGGCCGGCTGGCTGCCCGAGGGAGTGTTGTGCAGCCCTGTCTGCACTGTAGGGTGGGATGGCTCCATCCGTCCTGGCGGGGGAAGCTGGGCAGTGGGGGGAAAGAGCACAGCTATGAGACCCTCCCTCCCCAGAATCCCCAGCCCTGCCACAGTGAGACCTGGGGGCCTGGGGCGAGTCCCCCCACCCTGAGCTCAGCTGACCTGTACGGACAGAGGGGGCACAGGAGGCTTCTCAGGGGCCAGAAGGCCACCTGGGATGTTGGGCTGGTAGGAGATGGATGGGGCACCTGGAGTGAAGTCACTCAGTGCTGAGGTGCCAGGGGCAGCAAAAGGCTCTGGGAAGCCCCCAGGTCCCAGAAAGCTGGAACCTGTGAGAGGAAATGCGGCAATTGGGGGACACACACACAGGGATGAGGTCCAGTCCTGTCCCCCATGGATCCCCCCGTACCCGGGGTGCTGTAGTCAGTGGGAGCCCCCACTGGAGGTTGTGACAATGCCGGGAAGGGCACAGAGCCAGGCCCCAGGGCTGCGATCATCTCCATGATGTTGGGCAGCACCATGTGTGCAGGACTGAGTGTCCGGCACCGCTTCAGCGCTGGCCCCTCCGGCTCCTCCTTGATGTGGACATCAGGTTTGATTGGGACGGGTTTCCAGCTGCAGGTTGGGTCAATGGTGATCTCCTCATGCTCTGAACTAGGGGCAGCAGGAAGGCAGGGGAGGTGAGGCTGGGGGCATTGGCTGTACAGCCCCCCAGGGGTAGCACAGGACCAGACATGGATGTTCACACAGTCCAAGTGAGGGCACTTACTTCTGGATGTAGATCAAGATGCCCAGCATGTACTGGTCCACCTCCAACCCCTCCAGCAAGGCTGTTTTACTGCAGGCAGGGTAAAGGCACAGTGAGATAAAGGAACACCCACCAGACAGGAACCTCCCCCCAAGGCAAGAACCACCCTTCTCCCAGGGCAGGAAATACATCCCCCGTATGTAGTGAAACACATGCTGCTGCCCTGCACACAGGGACACCTGGACATGGCCCCATTGTGGCCCCCACTTACTTGCAGACAGGACACCGCCATGTCCCCCTCTCACAGTTGAGCTGCAAGTATGACTCCAGGTCGAAGCACTGTGGGGGAGGGCAGCAGCAGAGATGGAGGGAGGCAACATATTGGGTGGGGGACACCCTCAGCACCCTGCTATCACCACTGCTACCTGTATGTGCCGGCAGTCATGACCCCTGGCTGGAAGCTGGATCCTCCGGAAAGTGATAGGGCACTTGAGGGACACCTTGATGGCCGTCTGCTCCACACCGTCCTCACCATTGGGCCCTGGTGTCCCTGGAATGGTCCCACTGCTGAAGTTACGCTTGACTGGAGAGGTGGGGGCGAGGAGTACCAAGGTCAGAACGAGGACACCGGGATGGGGGTGGCACCGTGGTGGCACCTGGGCAATATTGCACCATTACCCCCATCCTGCTGTGGCTGCCCTGCCACAGCGCATCCTCCCAACCTTCAGGACCCAGGTGCTCACTTTTGGTGATGCAGTGCTCAGCAGGGAGCAGGCGTTTCTTGATGAGCCCCTGCAGCACTGAGCGCACTGAGGGCCGATGCACCAGCTGCAGGACGAACAGATGGGACTACGGGAGAGATGGGGAGGCTGAGCTGCAGCCTCAGCCACTACCCTCCCTCTCCTGGTACCCTCCCCGTGACTCACACAGCAGCAGGCGGTGACAGTGATCTGGATAGTGTTCCTGCCTGGCTGGCAGACGTGCTTCAGGTAGAGTGGCTTGTGGGAGGTCTTGTTGTCACCACGCTCAATGGTGAGTGGCGTGGCGTTGACGCTCACCTGCACGGAGGCTGGCCAGTTGGTATTCATCTGCCGGTCCTCATGGTGGTAGCACTTGAACTGCAGCTCTAGGTCAGGCCTGGGGGCAAGGCAGGGTGTGGGCAGGGGGTGTGTCCACACAGGAGCCACTGCACCAGGTGTCACCATACTAAACTGCTCCAAGCCATGTAAAACCACACAGTGCTAAGCCATTCCAAGTTACACTGTGTGATATGACACTGTGACAAACCCCAACAGTACCACAGCATAATGCTTAGCCAGGCCACACAAAATCCCGCCATGCTGCGCCATGCTACGCCATGCCCCAAATCACCACGCTGTGCCACAAGATGCCAAACACCGTGACACCATGTTGAACCATGGTAAGTACAGCTGCATCAAGCCACACTTCGCACCGTGACACAGGATAGCATCATGTCAAGCCATACCAGGCCACACAGCAACATGTGGTGCTCAGCTCAGCCCCATGTCATACCACATGGTGCCATACAGCACCCCCCGAGCAGCACTGGTGCCCCAGTACCCCCACCTCATCATGAGGGTCTTGTAGACAGAGTCACGGAGCTGGAAGACATGGTTGCTGACAGCCAGGTTGTGCTGCAGGCGGAAGGGCTCCAAAACCACGCCATCCCGCACCGGGAAGGTCAGTCGCAACTCCTCGCCAGGGGCCGGACCTGCGAAGTGCTGCCATCAGGGAAACCGACACACTCCCCCAATCCCGGCCATGCCCCAGCCGCGCCCCGCTCACTTCACAAGGATCCACCTCGCAGGGAGCCCCACCTCCACTAAGCGGCCCTGCCCACCCCGGAAACCGCAGCCCCGGTAGGAAGTACCTCCCACCCAAAGTGGCCCCACCCCTGGGGGTGGGCACGGAGGAAGCCCATCCCACCGAAGATTCCTCCCATTGGCTCTGGAAAACCCCACCCAATCCAACGCCCTCCCAGTTCAGATGGCCCCAACCTAAAAACATTAGCCCCCCACCAAAACCACCACTCCTGATAAAGCCCCTCCCCCGAGGCCACACCCTTTTAGCAGGCCCCTCCCACTACCCTGCCCCACCCTCACAGGAAGCCCTACTCCCCTGCTGCAATCAGCCCCCAAACCCTGGCAGTAGTCACGCCCCCTTCTTTGAAGTTCTTCCCACCCTTCATTTTAAAGGAGCAAATGCCACAGGGCTGCCAGAAGAGGCCCACACCAGGCTGCTGGGGCATGGGGGTGATATCTGTGAAGTGCCTTCCTCACCCCCACCAGGGACACCTACCCGAAGGGGATGGGTGGAGGGGGGCAACGCTGGGCTTCATGTCTGCCAGGAAGGGTGACTTGACATCCTGACCAGGGGACGCATAGGTGGGGATGCCGCTGCCTGGCGTCACGGGTGGTGTGGGGTTCCTGGCCAGTGGCGAACTGGGGTACCCTGGCAGCGACCGGCCCGGCTGTAGAGGCACCATGCACTCTCAGCGTCCAGCCAGGCCAACACAGCCCCCACCCTACCTGCTGCCAGATTTACCCCATTGATGGCTGCTTGGCTGTAGGAGCTGAAGCTGGTGCTCTGCCCATTGAACTGGTCAGCTGGCTGCAGGAGGAGGAAAGGCTCCAGGGTCTGGCCCTGGGCGATGGCAGACACCCAGACTCCCCCCCTTGCCCACCATTCCCCCTGTGGTACCTTGTAATAGGGTCCGGCATTGCCTGAAGCGGAGAGGTACTGGCCCATGCTCTGCTGCAGTCTGTGGCCAGGGTATGAGGGGGACGGAGCGGAGGACTGGGGGGCGCTGGGGGCATACTGGGCACCAGCTGCAGCATACTGCCCACCCTGGAGGTACTGCTGGGCTGGGTACCCCTGTGGGGCCAGGGAGTCAGCACCAGGGGGAAAGTGGGTCCCCATAAGCCATAGCCTTTGCCAACACAGCACTCACCTCATGGGAGTATGCCCTTTTGAGGCCCTGGCGGGACAGTTGCTGGCTCTGGGCAGGGCCAGGGTAGGTGTGCTGAGGCATTCGCTGTCCACCATAGAGGGGGCCAGTCCCAGCTGCCCGCACCGGGCTCATGCTCACAGGGGAGACACCAGAGGGGGCCACAACACCTGCCATGCCAGCCGGGCTCATGCTGGTGGGGCCACGGGGCCCAGCATGGGGCAGGAACTGGCTGCTGAAAGACTGCCCCGTGCCCATCTGCAGCAAGAAAGAGAGGGGGAGGTCATGGCAGGGCAGGGGTGGCTGTCAGCTCCCCAGTTCTGCCACAGCCTGGCTCTTACCGTGCTGTACTGGCTCAGCTCCTGGCTCTGCTTCTCCTGCAGTGCTGCCACTGTCGCCGTGGCTGTGGCCGTGGCTGTAGCAGCAGCTGCAGCCACGGCAGCAGCAGCTGCTGCTTGGGTGAAGTCAGCAGTGGCCCGGCTGGCATGCGAGGGCAGCCCCATCCCTCCAGGGCCGCTCGGGGCACCATTGTAGCTGGAGAACAGAGGAGGAAGGGGCATGCAGTGGCCCTGCAGCAGAGCATATACCAGGCCATGGGGCACAGGACTGGCCTTACCTGGCAGTGAAGCCCGGCCCACTGGTGTAGGCATTGCGGCCATAGACACTTGGCTGCACATACCCCTTCCCTGGTGCCCCCTCAGCGAAGGGCTGCTGTGGCAGGAATGGCGGCGAGCTCATGCCTGAGCCAGTGCCTGCCACGCCAGGCAGCAGCGGGGTGCTGGAGCTGCTCCCCCCAGGCCCCATGGGGCTGCCAAAAACCTGGGGGGTGCAGTGGGAGGCAGCGGGTCAGGCAGGGGCATTGGCATCCAGGTGCAGGAGGGGGTCTCTGCGGGGGCTATGCTGCTGGTACCTGGCTCTGGGAGGGGCTGCTGACACCCCAGACAGTGGTTACCACGGAGAGGGATCCCGGTGGCTGATTGGTGCTTGGTTGCCAAGGAACAGCCTCATATGCAAATGAACCATCACTAGAAAGAAAAACAAATTAATGAAGATGAAGGACAGAAGGATGGAGGGACAGAGGGGTCTGGGGGATGGAGGGATTGAGGAAATGGAGAGATGAAGAATGGAGGGGATGGAGGAACAAACAGACAGGGGAGTGTATGAGTGGTTGGATGGATGGATGGATGATGGACGGGTGGGTGGATGGGTGGATGGAGGGACGCTGCCCCGACGCCCACCCGTGGGGCGCAGGCGGCAGCGAGGGTTTCATGGGGTTCATGGAGCTCATCAGCGGGTGCGGGCTGGGTCTTCCGAGGCCGCGGCGGGCACTGCGGGACAGCGGCACCGTCTGTCACTGGGGCTGCGGGAAGCAGTGGAGCGGCGGGTGAGGGGCGGCCGCCCCCGGAGGGACCGGGGCGGGGGGGGGGGGGAGGCAGCCGGTAGGCTTCATGACCCCCCCAACCTCCACGGCCGGGACTTGGCGTCCGGCCCGGGACTGGCACGGGGCGCCGGCCGGCACGCGCCGCCCCCGCTCCGGGCCGCCCCCCCGCGCCCGCCACCGCGGCGTCAGACCCCCCCGGGGGCGGCGGACTCCGGGGGCTTCCCCCGCGCCTGCGGACGGGGGAAACCACGGGGACTTCCCGGGGAAAGGACGCGGTCCCCCGCCCGGCATTGCACCCCGCTGCCAGGGGTATTTCCAGCCGGGCCCGGCAGCAGGGGCCCGCGGGGTCAGCGGCGCTTTCGGTTCCTCCCGGCGCGGCGGGAGGGCGGCGGAGACGGGGTCACCGCGAAGAAAGACACGGAGTGGGGGACACACTCGCGGTGGGCCTGCCCCGGCTGCCGGGAGCCGCCACCACGGAGACACCGGTGACAGCCCCATCCGCTCCTTCCCCGGCGACACCGCAGGGCCAGGCCCCCCCCGTTGCCATAGCAACTGCCCCCACCGCCCCCGGCACGGAGGGAGGGGGCCCGCGGGGGCACCGCCAGCCCCGCCCGTCCTTCCCCTCATCCCCCCGCCCAGCGCTCCCGCTCTCACCGCGGCGGCGGCCCAAGATGGCCCTGGCGGCGCGGGGAGCGCGCGGCTGCGCGGAGGCTGCGCGGGATCTTCAGCCGCGCGCGGCCGCGGCTCCGCGGGGGGCGGGGCCGGGGGGCAGGGCTAGGCCGCCGCCGCTGCCGCGCACAATGGGGCCGCGCGCTCATCAGGATGCAGGCCCCGCCCCCGCTCCGCCAGGCGCTGGTAGCCGAGCGCCGAAGAAGGGTCTGGGCTGCGAGGGGAGCTGGGAGGGGCAGGGGAGTAGAGGGGTGCGCCCCCGTGTGCGGGGCGCCGGGGACAACACGCGTGTGGCAGCATGACGGGCGCTGTGACTGCAGCGGCAGGACAGCGAGACGCGCGTGCGTGTGGCACCGTGCACGTGAGCGCGCGTGTGATCGGGTCGCACGAGACGCGGACCCGCGCGCGCTGCACGGACAGTGTGCGGTGACACGATGTGCAAGTCGGTGTGTGACAGCACAGCCACGGTAAGGAGCGGAGGTGTGGCATGCGTTCCCCTCCGACCTCGCTCCTGCAGCTGAAGGACCCACGTCCTTCAGTGGCCCCCGAAACGCCGAGGTGGGTTCTGGGGACACTGAGAGTGAGCCCCAGCTGCGGTCACCCCCCTCGCCCCTACTCCACAAGGACCTCCCATGGGGGGATGTCGTGGGCTCTGGAGATGCCAACAATGAGCCACATCCGGGAGATCGCCTCCCTCGACCCCCACTCAGGATCTCCCAGGAGAGGACACATCACCCAGCACCAGCTCTGTGCCCACGGAGACTCAGAGCTGGAGGATGGTGCAGATGCAGGGGGAAAAGATGCTACCCAAGGACAGGTAAAACAGACGGGCCCAGCACTCTCACACTTGCCTGGACCCTCAGGGCACGCAGATGCCTAGCTCCCTCCTCCAAGAGACAGCAGCTGGGAGTTCCTCCCGAGAACTCGGAGTTCCTCCCTGAGAACTGGGAGTTCCTCCCTCAAGTTCCTCCTGAGACTGGGAGGAACTTGACTCATTGCACTGGACACCCCCATAGAAGAGCCCTGGGGACCAGCCCCTGTTGGGGGGTATGGGACATCCCCAGAGAAGAGCCCCAGGGGCCAGTCCTTCTAGGGGTCTGGGGGGCCATGGGTCTCACCCAGCATGGCAGTGGGCAGACCCCCTCTTGCTCCCAGGGTGGCTGCACTGGTGCCACCCTGGCATGATGCAGACAAGGACTCCAGCCACCAGTGTGGGATTGACAAGGTCTGTAGTTGGGGGGGAGGCGAGCGAAGGACAGACAGACAGACAGAGGAGCATGCTGCGCCGTGCCAGCGCTCAGGCCAGGTCCTTGAAGGCATCGAGGTTGAAGGCCGTGTCAAGGAGCCGCTGCAGCTCTGTCAGGTGAGTTTTCTTATTGCCAGTGGCAGGGGCAGCTGCTGGCTCCCGCCCTGCATACCTGCCAGAGAGAAGGTGGGGCATGAGAAGAGTCTGTACCGACCAACTCACTCCCAGCCTCACAGCCACCCCCCGCATCCTTACCAGACAGGCTTGGCGCGATTGATGGTGGTGCGGAGCCGGGGTTTGACGTAGTCATAGTAGCCCTGGTTCTTGTGCTCCTCCTGGCACCACACCAGCTCAGCAGCTGGGTATTTCTGGGCTTCCCGCTGGAGGAGGTCAAAGGGGAACGGGGAGAGCTGCAGGGAACACAGAGCAGTGTCACAGGGGACAGGGGGCAGTGTCCCAGGGGCTGCAGGCCCATCGCAGGCATGGTGGTGGCAGGACCCTGCTCACCTGTTCCACCCTGGTGATGGCCACGTCCGCCTCCATCTGCCGGGCCTTGCGCTCACGGGTCAGGTCGTAGTACACCTTGCCAGTGCAGAACAGCACCCGCTTCACCTGCTCAGGATTCTGGGCTGCAGGGCCACTGTCAGGGATGACACGGAGGAAGTGGGTGCCTGCCAAGGAAGACAATTGCACCCTGAGCCACAGCACTTCACAGCACTGTGCCACCAAGTCACTACACTCACATTCCATGCCAGCCCGTCTGGGACCCTGAGAGGCAGTCAGGCCTCTCAGATAGTCAGTTGAAGCAGGTACAGGTACAACTCCCACTACAAACCATCAACACATGTCACTTGGGGCTGCCAAATACCAGCAGCACGTGGCTGCTGATGGAGGAAACACCTCTGAGCCACATCTCCCGAGGGTGCCAGGCTTGGCCTTGATGAAGGGGGGCTCCTGTGTGCCAAGGAGATGGCCCTGGCCTCACTCAGCCACTCTCCAGAATGGGGAGGCTCCTGCCAGGTGGACTTTACCCAAGGCCACAGACTCCTGCCCTTCACCCTGTGGAGCAGCGCCGGGCGAACACAGGCAGCTCTGTGTTGTTTGTACCTGGCAGCATGTCGTCGAAGCTGGAGCGGGCTTCGGGGTGGCGGAGCAGTGACTTTGGAGTGAAGATTATCAGCTGGAGTGGGGGATAAGAGGCAGAGCAAGGTGGTCAGCCCTGCCAGAAACACCTCCCCTGCAAGCCAGTGCTGGAGCAGCAACCTGCCTGCCCTCCCCCACCCATCCTGCCTGAGCACAGGAGCAGCTGCAAGAGCTTTGCTTCTCAGTTGCGGTGCTCTGCCAGATTGGGCACCCATTCGTGACATCCCAGTCGGGGTGTCCCCTGGGGAGAAGGTTGAGGGGCTACCAGGGACCTGCCTGTCCCATGGTTGGAGCTGACTGGAAGTGGCTAAATTAGGTTATGTGTCAGTGTCTACTGGCTCCAACAGCCCTGACCTCCCTGTGGAGTTTGGGAAGGGGTCACAGTCCCAGCAGCCCACATGAGCCAGCAGCTGCACATCAAGTGCCAAGCCAGTCCTGAGCACCATGAGGTCCTTGGCCAGGCAGAGGCCAACTGCCTGTGTTTGAGGTGCAGGAACAAGCTGCCCCTAGCCCCATCCCAGGGACGCAGTGCCCTGCCTGGGCACCAAGCTGGGCACGGAGCTGCTGGCACTGACCGGTTTGCGGAAGGGCAGGAGGATCTGGCGCCGGAGGACATGGAAGAAGTTGGCTGGAGTGGAGCAGTTCACAACGATCCAGTTGCACTCATAGAGCTGACGCACATCAAAGTCATCCAGCTTCTGCCTCGGCCAGCACAGGGAAGGAGAGTTCAGGAAACACAAGGTGCCTCTTGGCCTCACGGTTCCAGCAGCATGGAGAGGAGCGGTCCCTAGACCTCCCTCCCTCCCCTTCCTTCCCTCTTCTGACCCTCTCCACCCTCTCCAGAGCACACAGAGACCCACAGAGACCTGGGAGAGGCTTCAAGGCTGTGCCCTCCACCTTGGTCTGGCCATAGGGGTACCCAGCAATCCCCCCTCATGCCACTTTCAGGGCCATCTCTGCCTCAGACTATGCCGCAGCCCCAGGATCAGTGGAGGTGCAGCCTGGGCACCAGGTTCAGGCCCTTTCCCCAAACCCTCCAGGCAGCATGAGCCTGGGGCATCCCATGCCTCCTGCCATCGGCTCCCACTGTGCTAAGCCCACATGGGTGTTGTGCCCCTCCACCCAGCCCAATCCAGGGCACAGGAAGGCCAGGCTGAGCACCACACATGGGGGCCACCACTCACAGGGAAGACATCGGGATCGTCGTTGCACATCTGCAGGAATCGCTCCGGGCGGGCAGAGGAGTGCTCTGGACCCTACGGGCAGCAAGCAGGGGGATGGTCATTGTAGAGCAAGGCAGGCATGAGAACCTGATGTCAGGCACTGCCATGCCATAAGCAGTGCTCCTCCATCCATGCCACTGCTGTCCAGGGCTCTGCCTCTAGGGTGAGCCAGGAGAGTCCTTACCATGCCCTCCATGCCATGGGGAAGCAGCAGGACAATGCCATTTTGCCTGACCCACTTGGCCTGCCCGGGACAGATGAACTGGTCGATGATGCACTGAGCAGTGTTGTGGAAATCCCCAAACTGTGCTTCCCAAAGCACCAGGGCATTGGGACTGGCCATGGCAAAGCCCAGCTCGAATCCTGAGGGATGAAGAGCAGTGAGGAGGTTGGGTTACCCTCCCAGAGTGGCCTCACCCTGGGCAGTGAGCACAGACCCAATCACTCACCCAAGACACCGTACTCTGACAGGGAGCTGTTGCAGACAGTGTACGGAGCCTGGTTGGGCCAGAGGTGGTTCATGGGAATACAGGTCCTCTTGTCCACATTCTGATCATGCAGGACATGGTGGCGATGGCTGGGAAAGGGGGAAGAGTTACTTCATCATCAGCCTTTGGATCCCTTCCATAAGGGCTGGAATTGCCTCTGAAGCCTCCAAAAGCAGGGCTTTACCTAAATGTCCCCCTCTCAACATCCTGGCCACTCAGGCGGATGTGGATTCCCTCTTTGAGCAGGGAGCCGAATGCCATATACTCTGCCAGGGCCCAGTCAACCGTCCGGTTCTTCACCATCTCTCCACGGGTTTTCAGAATGCGGCTCAAACCTGCCAGGACAGGAGCCAGTTCACAGCCAGAATGGGACAGAGCTCCAGTGACACTAGTTTTGTTCCACAACCAGCCCACAAACTGACAGACTGCAAGTGCAATGGGCAGAGGAATGGATTCACCTCTACTGGAGAGCTGAACCATGGATGAGGAATCAGGACTACAGGAAAGGATCAGCTCCAAGGAAGAGTTATTCCTTGGTTCACTTCACTTACCCACAGCTCCCTCGTAAACAAGCTCTTATAGAGTCAGTGTCTGGGTGAGAAGGAAACTTAAAGATCATCCAGCCCAACCCCTGCCATAGGGGTTTCTTCCACTAGAATGGACACCTTCCACTAGACCAGGTTACTTCAAGTCCTGTCCAACCTGGCATTAAACACTTCCAGGGATAGGGCAGCCACAACTTCTCTGGGAAATATGTGCCAGGGCCTCACCATCCTCACAGGGTGAGGAAGAATTCCTTCCCAATATCCCATCTAACGCTGCCCTCTGGCAGCGGGAAGCCATTCCCCCTTGTCCTGTCACTCTGTGCCCTGGTGCAAAGTCCCTCTCCACCTCTCTGGAAGCCCCTTTAGGTACTGGAAGCGTCTGTAAGGCCTCCCTCAAGCCTTCTTTCTTTCAGGCTGGACACTCAGTTCTCTTGGAGTTCCTGCAGAGGGGCTCCAGTGCTGGGATCATTTTCAAGGCCTCCTCTCGACCTGCTCTAACAGGTCCAGGTTTTGCCTGTGCTGGGGCCCCCAGAGCTGGACATGTGCTCCAGGCAAGGTCTCAACAGTGTGGCATAGAGGGGGAGGATCCCCACCCTTGACCTGCTGCCCACACATATTGAAGCAGTACAATAAGTCCCTTCCTTCCAGACCACATCCCAGCCTTATCTCACACCTCTGTGGAACAAATGTCTAGTCTGGCACAGCTTCCACAAGCTCCTACCTCCATGGATAGTGAAATCCTCCACTGGCACTGAGCTGGCCACTTGACCAATGTGTGTCAGGTCCTCTTCATTGAGGCCAGTGGAAGGGCAGGTCATGCTCCGGGGCTGCCCATCCAAAGTGAAGAAACCTGTTGGAGAAGGAGAGACACCATGCTGCAGGAGCCATGCCAGATTCATGGGGAGAGCTCAGGCCACAGATACACTCAAGCAAAGGTGGGGACACCAGGAATGGGGAGAGCACTTCTCCTCCGGGGTGGTTTACTACAAAATCTCTGCCATGGCTCTAGAGAGGCCAGCTGCTTTGCTATTGCCTCCAAATTGCTCCTAGTGCCTTACCTGGCCAGGGTGAGTCCAGCCAGTGCTTGATGTGCAAGATCTTCTCATCCTTGGATCTGGCATGGGCCTCCTCACAGATCTTATCGTATTTGGCAATTTCCTCCTGAAAGGCAAGACCAGGGGGCAGAAAAACATTAACAGGGAATCTCCAAACAAGAGTGTTGAGCCTCAGGACCTGAGCCTTGCAAGCGTAAGCTTGCAAGGGTGCTGGAGGGCAGACGTGATCCCCACAGCAGGGGAGCCCCAAAGCTGTGCAGTTCACCCTCAGAGAGCACAGCCACAGCTGAAACCCCTGTTCCCCAAGAGACAGTCCTACTACACTCAGAGCTGACATCTCGTGTTCAACCCTAGTGATGCTGGAAGGTGGTGCCAGGGCAAGCAGGGCTGGCAGAGCCTCTGCGTTGTGAGCTACCCAAGCAGCAGAAAGAGGACAGGACCTGCCCCAGATACCCATAGCCACAGCGATCCTTAGCAATAGGACCCATCTGCCCTGCAGAGGCCCAGAGCTGCATGGCCTGTTCCACACTGATCACAAGGCAATCCTTGAACTAGATGTTCCTGCGCTTTTCAGAGCTAGCACAGTCCAAGGATGAGCCTTGGCTCCGAACTCAATCGCTGCCAGGTCTGCAGTGCTCGCCCAACTCCAGCACAGCTCAGCCACCTTTAGGTTACAAGCACAAGCACATAGTTCCTGTGGGCTCATGTGGGCCCTTCACATGGTTCACACCCAGGTCTGAACCACACAAGTAGTTTTCCCTGGAGATGCCACCTGCAGTTTTCCTTTCAGGCCCCACAGATGGTACCTCATACTCTGGCTGATTTACCACCCCCTGGGAAATCAGCAGCTCTGCGTATTTCTGCAGCACTGGCTTCTGCTTCCGAATCTGTTTGTACATCAAGGGTTGTGTGAACATGGGTTCATCCATCTCATTGTGCCCGTTGCGCCTGTAACAAACCTGACAGGAAAGGAAAGAGCCTTTGAATGCAGCTGCCTGTGACCTACCACTCCAAAACCACTCAGGGGCTACCTGAGTCATGTGAGGGAGGGTCCCGAACAGCCCAGGAGAGACCCAAGCACTCCCTGGCAGAGTAGCAGCTTCAGGGACTTGTGCCACATTCCTTACCAAATCCACCACCACGTCCTTGTGGAAGGTGCTTCGCCATTCTGCTGCCACGTTGCACACATAGACAACAGCCTCAGGGTCATCTGCATTGACATGGAAGATCGGAGCGTTGACCACACGGGCAACGTCGGTCGGGTACGGGGAGGAGCGAGCCATCCGGGGGTCTGTTGTGAAGCCAATCTGTAGCAGGTGAGGGGGAAACAGGATGAGCACAGTGTTACCAGCTGGACTTGGGACACAGCTTTGCTATGCAGCCCCTTCTTTGGACACTGATGTCACAGCTGGCTCGGCTTGAGACAGCTGCACTTTGCTGGCCCAGGAAACTGTCCACACAGCTCCAAGGGCAGGTCAACTGCTGCAGCTAAGCTGTGGATGCACAACCTGCTCATCTCCTGTGTCTGGACACAGTGGCACATCCTGGTACCTGTTGCACCTGTGGGGAAAGG
Source organism: Lichenostomus cassidix (assembly GCF_008360975.1). Lineage (NCBI taxonomy): Eukaryota > Metazoa > Chordata > Aves > Passeriformes > Meliphagidae > Lichenostomus > Lichenostomus cassidix. The sequence continues at coordinate 5,112,870 of NC_139502.1, read as the reverse complement.
CTGGTCCCAGCGAAATGCCTCTGGTTTCTGTGGCAGCAGACAGGATCAGCCCTGTCCGACCTTGCACACTGAGCATTAGGTTGTATCACCTCTGCACCAGACTGGGCTCAAAAGCTACTGTTGTTGAGCAGCTGGGCGAGAACTCCCTGCTGACCCCAGGTTAGGGCTCCTGCCAGGAACACTGGCAGGGAAACAGCTGCTGCTGGTTCCAGCTACTCCCTGGCCCAGAGCCTGCAGAGACAGCTCTGCCAGGGACCCACAAGCACAGGGGATATGCTCCTCACCTGGTTGTTGACCACAACATGGACAGTGCCGTGAGTGGTGTAGGAGGGAAGGTCGCTCAGGTGAAATGTCTCATACACAATGCCCTGCCCTGCAAATGCAGCATCTCCATGCAGTAGGATGGACATCACCTGGGAGGGGGGAAGCCATGGCAGTCATCAGGGACAGCGAGCAGGGCACCACCAGGAAAGGGCCCAGCTCTCCTCCCCATGAGCTTTAAGCATCCTGGAAAGGATATAGAGCAGCTCATCAACACATCCAATGCTTTCCCAGGGGCTGGGAGTGGAGTCAGCCATGGCTAACACACTGCTGGGTAGAGGCTGTGGCCACCAGCCCTACCCCAGCAAGGGCAGCACCCGTGGGGCACCCTGAGCAGACAGCAAAACAACACCTGGTTTGCCCCAGCTGGGCAGCAAGTCCCATTCCCAAACACATAAATCCCAAAGCAAAGCCCTTTTTTCACTGGGAGAAGAGAAGAAAACCCTGCTTCCTCACACTTTCAGGCCAGAAGCCCCATAGGCAGGAGCAGGCCCAGGAGCTTCAGCACTACCAACGTTGGCACCATCCCAGGGTCTGGCTGAGGACACCACCTGCCAGGCGAGGACAGGATCTGTCTATTTATATCCAGCCCTTGGGATGTAGGAGGGAGGGAAGCACTTTGGATCTCACTCTTCCACTTCTTGGGGATGGAGACAGGTCTGCAATGAATCACACAGCAAATAGCTCCCCACAGCCCCTTCCCACTGGGGTGTGGAGAGCTGCCTCCTGTTGCCAGCTCCAGTTTTCCCAATCCTGGGAGTGGTTATGTCTGGTCACATTGAGACCCTACTGCCAAGACCCTCAAGATGTAGTGCTTGGATTGCTTTGGAGTGCCCCTCATGTCCCTGTCTTCCAATCAGGGGTTGTGCAACTACTGTGCCTACAGCCCAGCTTAGTCAGTTCAGAGATGAAAAAAGCAGCAATGGGAGCTTAGGGTGGGTAAGCCCCTCCTGAAGTTATCTCCAAAGATGGAGGGGAAGGATGGGGGAGCAAAGACAGGGTGACAGCAGGGGAGGGGGCACATCAAACAAACACCAGACAAGTTACTTCATTTTCCCACCAGCCTGTCCCCACCAAAATCCATCCAGCCTAGGCCGCTTTACTGCACACACTTGAGCATCACTCACCTTCTTCCCCTCCGTGTCCCCACAGTAAAACTGCTCTGCCTTAGTCTTGCCTTGAACAACAGGATCAGCTGCTTCCAAATGAGAAGGATTTGCCACCAAGGAAAGGGTAATGTTCCTGTCAGTAACACGGTTAATCCGCCGGTGGTACATTCCCAGGTGGTATTTCACGTCACCGGAGCCCTGGTGGAGGGGAGAAGAGAATCATCCCCAGGAGCATGAATGGCTTTTGGGGCGTGGAAGGATACAGAGGAGTGCTGATCCCAAGGCTGGAAGACAGGGGCATTTTTTGGAGGTACTGTCACAACACAACAGGCACTCACTGCAGGAGCTGAACTGGTAGCCAGGAACGCCTGTCCCAGGTGCCAAACCACCACCAACTTCAGACATGCATCTAGCCCATCTAAATAGAGCTGAAGGTACAGGGGATGATGCAAGTGTGGTGGGTTGGGCAAACACCCTGGATAACAGGTAACTCCCATCTGAGCTCTACCCACACTGAAGCAGCATGGCCATCCATGGCACCATTCCCAATATGTTGCCAGGTACCCCGTCAGGGCACCTCAAGGCCCCAGGCTGCTGCTTTCTCACCTTGAAATTCTACTGAAGATCATGGCAGAATCAAGCCAGCCCAGCTTCCCAAAAGCCAAATCACCCCAGCTTATGATGCTAAAGTTTTGGAGCATGAATTTTTTGCAGCAACAGGGCTTTTGGAGCTGCTTTAGAACCCCAGATGGGGATGCCCAGGGACACAAATTAACTTCTGCTCCTGGCTGCTTTCCCCTCATCTCAGCATCCACTCCAAGGCTGCTTCATACCCTGGAGAGCTGCCAACAGCCCAGCCTGTGCTGGAGACACCTGCAGCAGCCAGGGCACACCTCACCCCCAGGACAGGCAAGGGCAGACCAGCACTGGCACCTTTACAAAGGCTCCCATCACCCAGGAGTGCTTGCAACATGGAAATCCTTTCAACACCAGTGCCACTGAGTGGCACCAGAAGCAGTGGCACAATCCAGCCACAGCCTCCTAGGGATTCCTCCTGCCTGCTGCAGTCAGGGAAGAAGCTCACCTCATCAGCAGCCTCCAGCTTGGAGTCAAACTGGCAGAAGATCTGCTCCAGCTCTTTCCTGATCACATTGGCAAGAACATTCAGGCGTCCCCTGGAGAAGCAAGACCATTGCTGGCAGCCAGTGAGTGCTGACAGTGGTCTACAACCCCCACTGCCACACCCCCCGCCTCCTGCAATGGCTGTAGGGTCACCCAGAGATGGGGGCTCCCCAGAAGGAGCCTGAAGATCCCTCAGCACAGGGATGGTTTGGCCAACGCCACATCCTACATACCTGTTGAGATGCCCCAGAGTGGGAAGGTGCTGGGATTCCAGTGTGATTCCAGCTCTGCCCTCAAGCCACCACCCCTCTCCACATGAATTTATTAACAAGCTGAAAAGACCCTGATGAGCAGAGAGCAGCTAAGGCCTGAGCTCTCCAGCTGAGGTTCATCACCAACCAAAACCAGTTAGGTGATGGCAGAAACCAGTGTGCCCTCCAGTACCAAACCCTGGCAGCATCCCCCCACCTGCTCCCTGCACCAAGCAGTACCACGGCTTGAGGCAAGGTTACCTGTGGGGCATCCCCATGATCACATAATCCACTCCCTTCTCACTTGACTTATCAATAATGGTCTTTAAGGCTGGGATCAGCACTTCACATCCCTCCAGACCAAAACGCTTCTCTGAAGACCACTTCCGATGGAGGAACTCCTCAAACCTGGAAGGCAAAGGGAGGGAGGGATCAATGCCAGGGCTACAGCTGAGGGTAGAAACCAGAGAACGGACAGGGGCTGCACCAAAGGAGCCACAGCACCAACTGATGCTCAAGCTAGTACCATGCAGCACACAGCAGTCACTTCAGTGTCTTCCCACAGAGCTCAGCTGGCCATTTTCCCCCACTCCAACATCGTGCTGCATTTAATCCTTATTTTTAGACCTTTTTTTTCAGGATCATCCACATTTTTGGGTTGTTTGACAGCACCTGAGTCTGCCAGGCTGTGACATCAACCTGCTCATTAAGCTGATGGCAACAGATGATGTCAAGATGTGACTCAGCTGGTGACTGCATTGCTCTGACTGGGAGCAAACCTCCTGGGGAAGATATGGAGAAGGTGAAGCCTCCCCAGGGTACCTGGTAGAGCGGACCAGCCTCGCCAGCAGCGTGCGCTTCTCTTCATTGGTGAACTGCATGATGCCTGGGGTCTCAAATTTCTGCCGGATCCACTGACACTGCTCCAGGTCATTGATGAACATGAACTCCACGCCAATGTGCTGGCAGTATGCCATCTGCTCCAATGGGAAATGAGTGCCCATCAGACAACAGCCAGGGCTTCAGCACCTCAAGCCCCCAAAGGATGGGCACTTGCAGCACCCAGTTGGATCACAGGATCAGGGGCTCTTCATTCCCCCCTTTACCCTTTCAACCAAAGAGCCCTTCTATGCCAGCAGAGACACTGACCCTCATGCCTGGCAGCTGGAGGGGGATCCTGGGGGGACCCCAGCTGCCAGCCCCGCCAGCTCCTCTTTAGAAGCCTTGTTTGAGTTGTATTCCCAGGAAAAGGGACGTGGCAGGGCATGTTCCAGGATGCTGCAGGGCAGCTCAGACCATGCACATGGTTAAACAGCATCAAGCTGTTTAACTCCCCTTCCTTGAGGGGCCCACAATCAGCCCCTCAAATCTTTTACATCCACCTCAGAGGAGAGATTTTCCTTATTGGTGACATCACCTGTGAGCAGTCCAAAATCCCACGTCACAGGGCAGAGGAGAATCAGAAGCAGCTCCTCCCACAACACGTGAGGCGCCTATTCCTGCAGCTGAACTAAGCCCAGTTTTGCTTCTTCCCAGGTCAACCAGTCTCAGCAGAGACCATCTGAGCAGCCTGCAGTGTGCCTGAGAGCTGCCTGTGCTGAGTCCAAGCACAGGAGGGGATAAAATTTTGAAGAAAAGGGGAACTGCCTGCGTGAGTTGGAAGCCTCAGCCCCAGGGGTCTCAAACCAGCACCAAGACCCTCTGACAGACCCCTATGCAGCACAGCAACACTGCTGAAGAGCCTGGAGAGGGGATCACTGGCCTCTAGCCCACTCCTGTGCTCTGCCAACACCAGCTGCTGCTTCAAACTGGAAAGCATGGCTGGAGAGGTTTCAAAAAAGTATCTAGTTGCCTGGGGTTTGCTCCACCTTGGGCAAACCAAGTGTGTTGCTGCAATGCAGCAGAAAGGTAGAGGCAACCAGAGCTGTGCAGGTTACTCAGGGTAGCTCTTGTGAGTGGGGCAAGTGCTGCGAAGCAGTTCCCAAACTGAAAGTCCTGTAACGTGCAGGTTGACCCAGGACTTTCCAAAGACAACTGCTCTGCCTCTGGCCCTGGCTGCACATAGGTCTGGCATAGACCCCCACCCTCCTCACCTCCAGCCGACGGATGATTTCCCGGAGTGGAAGAGCCGATTCATTTCCACCGATGAAAGTGGTTGTGGGCAAGTGGAAAACCTTGTCGAGGTCAGATTCATCCAGACCATAAAATCCTACAGGATTTGTTATGGGTGGGACAAGCAAGAGAAAAAAGGAAGGAAGAGGGATGGGGATGCCATTACATAGGGATTGGGTGCATTTGGGAGAGGTGGGGAAAGGACAAAAAAAAGCAACATAAAAAAAAATAAAGCATGAAGGAGGCTTATATGGATCAAAACCAAGCCATAATTAAACAAGAAGACATTAAGCACAGAACAATGAGTTATTATGGAAGGCACCACAGGAAATTAACCACAAAGCAATGTATATGCATGGAAATGGGCAATTAAAATCCAAGGTGAGTCAGGGAGTTTGGAGCCCCAAGAACACAAAATATACACCACGAATTATAACAGAAGGGAGAGAAAAGAAACAGGAATTGAGGAGTCACTGAGCACACCGGAGGTATTGGCACACGGCAGGAATTAAAAATGGAGAGTCAACACAGAGGAGAAAACGGTTATAACAGACAAAACCAAACAGACCCCAAGAAGGGAGAGACAGAGAAGGAATAAAGAGAAAAGGCAACAGGGCTCTGACGGACTCTCCTGAATAGCTCAGACCAGGAGCAGGGTGGCCAGCAGCCACTCAGGGGTTTGACTGCCCAAGAACCCCCTTTCACCACAATCAACAGCTTTTTAATTAGAGCTTTTGCCTAGCCCTGCTCAGCAAACCTCCTCCCTTTGGCACTGGCAGCTGATGGTTTGGAGGCAGCTCCTACTCATGGCATGGGGACTATGGGGAGCTGGGTGAGGCCTGGAGAGGGGTTGAGCAGGCCCCAACAGCTGGAGGTTGGTATTTAGGGCGGCAGGTGAGTCCCACTGTACACCAAAGCCATCAGAGGTGCCTCACTACTCACTGAACCTCATGGTTGTCTTTGAGGCACAGAGGAGGAGTAACAGTGCTGACCTCACTAAACTGATGCAGACAGAAGCAGAGCCAGGAACTGGGGAGTCCCAGGACCCTTGTGAAGCAGGAGCTTGGATGAAGGAGTGGGTCTACAGCACCAACACCTCTCTCAGGCTGCCTCCCACACTCCCAACAAAGCCTGGTCCCAAGGTGTTTCCTAACCCCAGGGGAGCAGCTGCACAACTCCTCTCAGCTTCCTCCAAACCTGCCTAGGACCCCAGCTGGGGGTTCTTTCCAAGAGGGGATGGGGAACACTGTCTAAACACTGGAAGGCAGTGTAACCCACCCTCCTCAGGGCAATGGGATGCAAAAACTGGCCCCTCCTGAGCTGGCTCCCTCCTTGAACTTCATCTTAAAAGTCTATCCCTACCTGTCTGGTCAGGAATGGATGGTGAGCTGTAGACAACCCAACCCCTGGAAGTGTTCAAGGCCAGGTTGGATGGGGCTTGGAGCAACCTGGTCTAGTGGACAGTATAAAAGGCCCCTTCCAGCCTAAGCCAGTCTGTGATTCCATGATGACAGGGCTGGTCACGGCTCATCCCTGTGCATCCTTGAGGGGCAGTTTCAGAGACTGGGAACACTCCAGTCAGCCTGCAGTGGACACATTCTTGGCTCCTACTGCTGTCCATCCCATCTGCTGCTCACATCACCCTCCTGAATACTGGAGTCCCAGGAGAGGGAATGAAACCAGGCCCCAGCAGCTCTGCTCTGGAGCTATGCCTAGGAACACTGAACCAGACAGAAGTTGAGGGTTTGGCCCCATGTCTCTGGGGCTTGTCTTTGGTTCCCATTTAAACACAAATCCTGGAGAGAGGCAGCATTAGCAGGGAGCATCCCAGACAAACTGCCTGTTGAAGTGTTTCACGGAATCCTCAGTAATTTGCTGAGGCTTCCAGCCTTGCAGCACAGGGCTTTGGCTTGTTGTGCTGTGATGCTTTGAAGACACTCTGGCAGTATCAGGTTTTAAAAGGAGTTTTAGGACATCTAAGCATCTTTGCTTCTGCTTTGCTGCAGCCTGCCAGCTCTGACAACACTCAGTATTTATAGGCAGCAACACCATCAGATGGAGGAAGACAAGGGATAAGCTGCCAAATTTTCCCTGCGAGAAAACCAGAAGAAGGCTTGGATTTTTAGGATCCTTGAACCAACGAGGGAGATTGAGGCCTTGTAAAATTAATGTTCACAACAAAACACGTACTCTAGCAAGCCAGGCATGCAAACATGGTACAGAAAAAGCCAGCAAGGCTCAAACTGAGGATTTCTACAAGGCAAAGTGTCACTAAGCACACACCTATATCAAGACTTTGAGAACAAATTAAAACATATCACAAAACTCAGAACTGGTGGGAGATGGGAGGGGTCCACTTTACCAGCTCAGTTCATGCCCAGAATAACCTATTCAAAGAGAGTCCTGCACTCCAGAGGGTTAAGGGCTTATTAATTGCATACCTCCTACTGTTAACACTCTCAGCCGCTCCTTGAACACTGCGAGGTCTGGGGCGGGGCAAGGAGGGGGGTGCAGAAAGGGAGAAGATAGAGAGACGCAGTCAAAGTTAGTAAAAAACACCTCGAACCGTGAAAACTAGTCATGGAAAGCACAAGTCAAAAAAATACAGTATTTAAAATACAGTCAAAACCCATCAGAGGCAAAAGGGCTGGGATGGAGGATGACTACACACTAGGCAGAAGAGAAATCTTGGTGGGAAGTCTGATGAGAGAATGGAGGAGGAGGGGAAGGGGGGCATCAGACACTGGGGAGCAGTTGAGCTGCATGGTTTGAGATCTCCTCTCACACCTTGATGGGAGAGGGGGTGGCCTGGCATCTTCGTTTGCCATGACCAAAAGCATCCTGCCAAGCTGCATAACAGGAAGTGGGACCCTCTGCAGAGCAGGGAGCTGCCTCCCACCAACACCTGCTCCAGAAGGTTTCCTTTGCTCATGCTACTGGGAGGATTTCAAGGTAAACACAAGAAGGCAAGGGTGCTGCCTTGCACAGAGGAGGATTGGGGTGTTAACAAGCAGTTAGTTAACAAGCAGTTCATGAGGAAGACAGCGATGAGGGTGGTGAGGCAATCATGCACAGCTGTCTCTTCTGGAGCATGCTTGGTGCAGGCAGGAGCACCACCACACTGGAGCAGTGGGCAAGCATGCAGCACCAGAGCTGCCTGCCTAAGCTAGGTGAGGTGACTCAAGTGCCTCAATCTCACCTGGGTTACAAAAAAGGCCTTAGAAACACTTGTCCTTTGGGTCAGGAGGGAAAATCAGACACTTCCCCAAAGTGAGCAAAAGGAAGGTGGGAGCACTTCAAGCCCAGCTCCCCACAGGGGCTCGCCAGACTTCCTGAGCTGGAGGAGGATTTCCATCAATTCCCCTTGGCATGAGGCAGAGGCAGCTGCCTTCCACAGGCAGAAAAACAGACAGACAGACACTTAGACACACACAGCCTTCCACATACCACCCAGACCTCAGTGTGCTAAGGTACTTTTTCTTTCTTTCTATTTTCAGGGTCACACTGAGTTCCTGTAGTCATCCTCTCCTTGTTTTACACACTTACCATGCCAGACCAGCTGCAGTGGAAGACCAGGATGAGATTACTTTGTTTTTTAAACAGAAAAGACAAGAGAAAGGGGAATTTGGTGGCTCCAGCCCCACCACTCCTCAGACTGCGTAGCCCTGGGCAGGTTTTCTGCCTCTGACATTTTCCCCAAAGATTGCAGTGCTTAATCCAAAGATAGCTTCCAAACCAGAACCAAACCAGTTGCTAAACAAAAGGCAGTTGAAAAGAATGATCAATTTCTGAGATTAACCATCCAACTCCTTTAAATCACAGCACTGCCACTTAAACTGTTGGCAACAGTGCTCACACCACAAAAGCTGACCTTTAAAGGACTTCACTGTTCAGAAAGAGGAAACAAGATTGTTTCCAAGCTTCAAAACCAATCCTGCTGTTAATCACCCTGTCAAGTGCTACATATTCTTTCAAAGCAAAAAAACCCCAGCAGGATCTGCTTAGAAATTGGTTTTCTCTGCCATTAGCAGGCAACATCCAACCTTAGGCCCAGCCAGAGTTCTGTGTTCTGCACTACCACTGCTCCTTCCCCACTTCCTGAACACTATTTGCAAGCTAAGTTCAGCTGGTTACAGCTAGGATTGACCAGATGAGGTTTTTTAATATGAAAGCCACAAAAGAACAGAAATTAAGCTTAAGGGCTTGCTCAGAATTAGAGAACCCATGCTGAGATGCCCTTCCAGCCCATGCCTATGGACTGGCCTCGCCCAAATGCTTCCCACCACAGTGAGCCACACTGCGACACACTGCTTGGCTTGTGGCCACTCACCCTGGGGAGGCAGGAAAAATGGAGCCTGGACTGCTTCCCCCAGATGTTGTTACAGCTGCAATGCTGCCACCAGCCCAGCAGGCCGGCTGGTGCTGCCAGGGAGGACTTGCTCTTGGATCACATTGGGCTCTGCATCCCCTGAAGCCAGGACACGGCTGGAACACAGCTGTCTCCTGAGGAACCAGCAGACTCAGCAGCCCTCTGAGCTGACTCTCCCTCTGAACTGACCTTCACCTGAAGCAGATCCGTGAGTTTAATGTACAAGTGGAGAGCAGCCAGGAGCATTGTCTCTCAAGGGCCTCTATAGGGACCAGTAGGGTTTAATTGCTCCATCAATGACACGGACAGTGGAATGATGGGCACCCTCAGCCAGGTGACACCACTGAGTGTTAAAGTGACATGCTGGAGGGACAGGATGCCATCCAGAGGGACTTGGACAGGCTGGAAGAGAGGAACTGTGTGATCTCCATGAAGTTCAACAATGCCAAATGCAAGGGTTGGGGCAATCCCCAGTCCCAGCACAGACTAGGGAATGGATGGATGGATGGATGGAGAGCAGCTCTGTAAAGAAGGACTTTGAGGTCCTGGTGGATGAGAAGCTGACCATGAGCCAGCCATGTGCACTGACAACCCAGAAATCAATACATGTCATGGGCTGCACCAGAAGTGTGACCAGCAGGCTGAGGGGGGCATTCTACCCTTCTGCCTCACTCAGGTGAGACCCCACCAGTGCTGCCTCAAGCACTGGGGTCCCCAGGGCAAGACAGATGTGGGCCTGCTGGAGCAAGTCCAGAACAGGCCACGGAGATGCTTCAAGGCCTAGAGCCCCTCTGCTATGGAGATAGGCTGGGAAAGCTGAGAATGTCCAGCCTGGAAGAGAGAAAGCTCTGGGAGATCCTGCTGTGACCTTTCAGTGTACAAAGGGACTTATGGGAAAGGAGCAGACTTTTTACCAGAGTCTGCAGTGCCAGGACCAGGGACAAGGGTTGCACACTGACAAAGGGCGGGGTTAGATCAGACATAAGGAAGAAATTCTTCCCTGAAAGGGTGGTAAAGCCCTGGTACAGGTTGCCCAGAGAAGCTGTGGCTGCCCCATCCCTGGAAGTGTTCAAGGACAGGTTGGACAGGGCTTGAAGCAACCTGGTCTAGTGGAAAGTGTCCCTGCTTGTGGCAGTGGAGTTAGACTAGGTGACTTCTTAAGTCTTCCAACCCACACCATTCTGTGAGTCTACGACTTCCTGAGCAGCACGGTAACTCCGTTCCTCACACCTGGCTCCCTTTCCTGCCGAGGGACAGTTGTCACTGCCACCACTCACAGCTGACTTGCTCTAGGTTTCATCCAGACCCTGCTCTACTCTCAAAAGGGATACACATCCACCAGGCACAAGGCTTCAGGACTCTCCTCTCCTGCTCTGCTTCAGAATTGTAGTGCCCACAGCAGAGGCCAAAAACCCTGAGCTGGAAAAGCCTTTTCTCATCCTCTCCACTACCCAGCCACGGTGAATGGCTTCAAGGTCCCCTAAGAAGTCTTTCTGCTTTCCTCGCAGTGCTGACTATGAGCACGTGTGTCTTCTCTCACACCTGGGTTCACAGCCATCATCTCCCCACCTCCTGCCATCAAAATATCTCAGGCACAGGACATGCTCCAGTCTGGAGCTGGACAGCTCCTGAGGTTCAGCCAAAGCTTGGTCCTCCAGAGAAGCATGTCAGAGTCCAGAGTGTGGGATGAAGCAGCTTCCTCATCCTCCAGTGAACTGGTCCAACCAAAACCTACTCCCTTCCCTACTGTTCCTGGTACAAGTAAATCCTCTCGGAAAGTCCAGCAGGTCCACGGCTGGTGTCCTTGTGCTGGTAGATGAACAAGGAATCAAGGTGGTTTACATGCACCATGCGTTCTGATCGGCTGTTTTGATTGGCAAGGTTAGTAATCATCACTGCTGCTCTACTCTACGTTAGGAGCATGAGCATGCCTCTGGAGCATTCAGAGTACCAAGGAACCACCCTGGGAAGTACCAGTGAGGTAACAGCAATCTCATCCTGTCTAGGAGAATGGTAGCAAACTACAAAAATCAGCTCTGAAGCACATGGAGAGGTGCTGGGTTTAAGCACTTTCAGAATTTCAAGTCCTGGGCACCACACACACTTCTGTACAACATTCATGCAGCTCTCACTCAAACGCATTGGGATTTCCACCTCTCTACTTGGCCAGGAATGCATCCCAAAGCTTCCTTGTTATGATCACCATCAGGAACTCATAAGTCAGTCTTGGAAAAAGGGTAATTAAAGGATTTACAGATGCTGGGGCAAGCTAGAAGTTCAGGAGGGCAGCCTCAGCCCTGCAGGGATGAACCCAGTACATTCATCCCCAGCTTTGAGGGTCCCCAAGCGCAGCAAGAGGAGCTGAGAGAACAGACTTCCAGCTCTCACCAACACAAAACCTCTCTGCTTTGCATTTCCAGAAGATGCAATTGCTTCCAGCCCTGGGTGAGCAAGATCCGTGAGATCACTGATTGGCACTGGTTGAGTACAGTACATGAGCTGAGTACAGGGGTGACAGCCGGAGGGTGGCAGGACTGTGCTGCTGCTGCTGCCGGCAACTACAATTTTAGAGTGATCATTACTAAGGAAACTTCAGACCCCCAACCTGTGAAGCAATCTACCTACGAAGCTGTGAAAGAGAGGGGAGCTCAAGCAATGCAGCACTAACTGCTCTCAAAGCCCTCACCCAGTTTGTCTGTGGATGTGATAATATCAGCTGGAAGGGAGGAGTCCAGATCTGCATCCAAGATGCCCAGTGGATCGAGTTGTGCTACATGATGCCCTCGAATCTATGAAATGCACCAGGAATGGAAAGGAGAACAGGAACCAAAAGGGAGAGAAAAACAAAAGAGGGGAGGGGTAAAAAAGTTAAATTACATTAGAATTAATTTGCAGAGTAATTCTCACCGACGTTTGGAGAAACAGTTACTGGCGCATCATCAAAATTTACACAACTAATGCCGAGAGGATCAAGCTTTGCAATGTGGTGACCCCTGACCTGGAAGCAACAACACAGATTAGTAATTAGAACAAGTTAATTGAAGAGACATTCCCTAAAAAAAACCACAAGTTAGAAAATTTCTTTCAGAGTTTCCCTCTTTACATTTTCTGCAGAGGCACCCCAATTCTAGCTGCAGCTGAAGCCTGGAGAAGTTGAGTTTACTGTCACCTACAGCACACAGGAGAGTGCCAGCAGCCATCAGGACTGCTCTGCTCTACCTGACACCAAGTTTGGCAGGGGTGCAGGGGGATGGCAAACTCCTTCACAGCAGAGACAGGGTCTAAGGGTCCCCTGATGTTCTCCCAGTGTCCAACTCAAGCAGCTCCTCTCTACAGATGCAGTACCTTCACACTGATGGTCTCCTCCTAAGCATCACAAGCACATGAAGAGGCAATTTGTCCAGAGAAGCTGTGGCTGCCCCATCCCTGTCAGTGTTCAGTGTTCAGGTTGGATGGGGCTTGGAAGATTGTAGTAGGTGTCTCTGCCCGTGGCAAGGGGGCAGCAGGGTGGAATAAGATGAGCTTTAAGGACCCTCAGGGATTATATGAATTTTCCAGATTTTGGCAGATACAGGTGTCAAACAGAGCAGAGAAAACAGGCATTACCAGCAGCAGCAGTAGCTCCTGAAAAGCCAAGGAATGCATCTGAGGAACATTCGCTCTGCTGTGCAGCAGATCACAGCATCCCTCCGGAGAGAGGAGCCCACAGCAGAACCTGGAGCACTCTCCTGTGAAGGGCCAGGTGTGGAAGTAACAAAGGGCTTTTGCACCAAGGGAGTCCTGACAGCTCCTGGCAGCAGCAGTCAGGCCAGGAATTCCTGTGCTGGGTCTGAATCCACATTGGGTGCCACAGAGAACAACAGAAGGTGATGAGGAGTTCTGGGTTTTTGCTGCCACAGGAGTAGGTACCCATGGACAGATCCCAGCACACCTCACTGGGCTAACTCAGCTCATCTTGGAGCCCAGGACTCTCCAACTGGTGAGCCACAGGTTATTCCTTGACAGCTTCAGGTTTAGCGATGCTGGGAATGGGGCAGGAAATACAACTGCCATGGTATGGGATGCAGAGCCCTTCTTGAAGCAATACCCTGGGCATCAAACCTGCTACCAGTTTGGAAAAGCACTCCAATATAAGTGGATTACTAAACGTCTTGTACAAACCAGACACACTGATCTGACCTTATTTACCACAAGGCATTCCTATTGAGAGCATCCCATGGGGATTTTAGGATGGGAATTGTATGGTTTCACCAGCCAAGGAGTCTGAAATCAGCCATCAGCATTAAGGCAAACTGTGAAGAAAGCACCATTACCCGCTGCTCTCTGCATGGCCAGGTGGCACTGTAGCCCTGAGCACTGATGGCTACAGGAATGTTCCTCTGGGCCAGCTGTGTCTGTGAACTATTTGCTTGTCCATCTTGCAGCAAACCACAGGGGTGAGCCCATCACATACCAGTTAGCAGGATGGAAGCTCACCATGCTGCTCCCCATGGCCAGGACACTCTCAGTGGGACCAGGAGGCTACTTAGTCCAGCAAAACAGCTTTGAGCTGAGGACACCTGGTGGCTTTCAGATTACCTCAGCAGTTTGCAGGCATGCAGAAAACCCTCAAATCAGTGTGAGAGCAAAGAAAGCACCTCTTTCTCCACAGGAGCCATGCTGCTTCTTAGTGTCCATATGCAACACAAGCCAAAACAAGGAACAAGAAAGATGCTCCAAGGGATGGAGCCCCTCTGCCCTGGAGTCAGGCTGAGAGAGCTGGAGGCGTTCAGCCTGGAGAAGAGACAGCTTCAGGGAGATCTCAGAGCCCATTCCAGTGCCTAAAGAGAGCTGGAGAGGGCCTTTGGACAAGGGTGTGGAGGAACAGGACATGTGGGAATGGGTTCTTACTGCCAGAGGGCAAGGTTAGATGGGATATTGGGAAGAAATTCTTCCCTGTGAGTGTGGTGAGGCCCTGGCACAGGCTGCCCAGAGGAGCTGTGGCTGCCCCATCCCTGGAAGTGCTGAAGGCCAGGCTGGTCCAGGCTTGGGGAAACCTGGGATAGTTGAAGGTGTCCCTGCCCATGCCAGGGGTGTTGGAACAAGATGGTCTGTAAGGTCTCTGCCACGCCAAACCACTCTACAACTCAAAATTAGTAATGACTTGGCCGTGCAAACACAATTGCAATTAAGGAGCCATCACTGATGCCACAGCAGTGTAGTCATTGCTCACCTACAATTACAGGGAAAACCAAGCTTGATCCAAGTAAGAATTGAATTGTGTGGTGTTTTAAGTAGGTTACCAATCACATGCAGGCCTTCCTTCACCTACTCTTTCATACCTCCATATACTGTCCTGAACCTCCCCACCTGGACATCCCACTGCAGCTACAGTCCTGACACCAGGGCAGGGAGGGAGGTGAATTTCTCACTACAGACAGCTTAGGAAAATACATCCAAGAGCCACTGTCTTCCTGTGCTGCCATTCAGAACCTGAAGAAGAGCTGAAGAGATTACAGATTTTGTGTTCAAATCACCGAGTTCGAGCTTCTGCCTTCAACTACATCAGCCACCACATGTTCAAACTTGGCTTCTGCCCGCTTGTTCCACTGGCAGGAGCTGCCCAAGACCTGATAGGGTGGTCATCTTCCATGGAATCAGCCATGCAGGTCCTCACAAACAGGTCCCAATGCTGACATCAGCAATGCAGTTGCAGAGGCAGGCAGGGCAAAGGCACTACCTTGGAGCCAGAGTGTAGGGCCAAGGCTGGGCAGACCTTTGGACTTACCCAGTGCTACATTTCCCGCCTTAACTCATAGCCTTTTATGTTAGATTTTCCCCATACCTCAGCAGGAACACAACTACACAGCACTGCAAATGCTTCATCACAGGAACAGGTGAGAAGCTCACAGTCACAACTGCACAGCATCTTGGGTTCATTAACTTCTCACCACAGCCATAACTACAGCCCCCATACTTGATAAACCAGAGCACGACCAAAAGTAAAAGGATAACAGATGTAGAAACACAGTTAAATGTTCTCCTGAGTTAAAACTCGCTGGCCTTCCCCCAGCCAGAGGATGTTTCCCTCCTGCTCCAAACTCGTTTCTCCCGGAAGGCTGACTTGGCAGCACTGGTCTGAGCTGCAGGTCATTAGCACCGCAGGCCTCTTCCAGGTTGCAAATCAGATGGAAATGTTTCCTAAGCTTTTATTTTGGGACCTCAGAAGTTCTGTCAGCAACAGGGGGGAAGCAGAATGGATGCTCCATACCACTGATAAGCATGGCAGAAGCCCATGGCACAGAGCAGCATTCCAGAAGGCAGCAAACCACCCCGTGTGGAGAAGACCTCCCCCTGCCTGCCACCCTGTTTGGATGACAACAGCTTTAATCTTCCTATTGTTCAGCAAAGCATCAGCTGAGCTTCTGCCCCAACAGATCAGCTGCTCCTATTCCAAATCAGGCAGCCCAGTTCATATCTTGCATGCTCTCCATGCAAACACATGCATCATTCACATTACCTCCAGCCCACCTCAGCCACTGCAAGCCCCTCTACAAAGCACACGACCCTCTTTGGCACAGTCTCCTTACCTGATAAGCCCTGATGAGAGATTGCACTGCAAGATGGTCCTCCACCAGTTTATCCACGTTAGGCTGTGCCTGAACCAGGAACTGGGCTTGGGACAGGGTGGAGAGGCTGGTAGTCAATGGAGGAGGGCTTTGGTAAGCAGTGCCTGGAGCAGCTCCGGCATTGGCATTGCGAAAAAAGATGTCCCATGACTAGGAAAAAGGAAAGAAGATATGTGACCAGGGTCATCACTTGCAGCCCAAATACCTCCTCAATCAAGGTTACAAAGGTCTCAGCTCTAGTGCCAATGCAGGGACAGAGCTGCCTCCTCCCCTGTACCTCAGTTCCATGCAGCTGCTGCTGAAGGCACCCACCTGCCTTGAATAGAAGAGCACTAAAGCTCTCCCACTATTCCAGCTACATCACAATCCCACTTCCCATCAATCTGGGTTGTTTCTTTTGGCATGAGGCAAACCCCAAAGCCACCCCTCCCTTGGCAGTGGCACCCAGGACAGCACACAGTGATACGCCATGCCTTGGCTCTGCTCTCGGAACCGCCACTCTGAGCAACAGGCCTCAGCCTGGACTTCCAGCTCCTTTCCTTCTCCCCAGGGGAAGCCACTGCCCTCTAAATATCGCCAATATTTTCTAAAAAACATGTTTGCCCTGTAATTAAATACACCTCTTACTCTTTCTATGGTCTGAGACCTAAATCCCAGCATAAGCTGTGTTGTTCAGCCCTCAACCAGTTTTTCTATCTCTTCTTCAAATTTTCCCCATCCTTTTGGTGACACCAATACCAGAACTCCAGTACTCTCAACCAGCTCTCCCATGCCCAGAATGAGGCAGCTGCCACTTCTGCTCCTATTCCCTCTGCAGACAGGCATTTCTAGGTGTTAAGAAAACAAATTGAAACACTGGGAAAAAGCCCTTGAGAGACTTGGTGTACTGTCATACTTTTCCAGCACTGTCTGAAAAACCTGGAAGTGTCCCAGGCCAAACCCAAGTTAACCTGTCTCCTTGTAGAGGCACCAACAGATTTGGGGGAGAGGCTGGCCAAACAAAGTCCAAGCCACATCCTCCCGTCACGCTTGTTCCTTGTCCTACGTGCCACCAAGTGATGGCAAAGGTGAGGGCACTGCAGAACAGCAGCTGTGTGCCAGCACAGATGCAGGAAGCTAGCTAAACAAATCCCGTGGGATCTGCATGCTGGTTTCAGCCCAAAGGTCTCTCCACCGACTGGGGAGCTTGGCATCCTGCACCTTGGGAACACCAAATACAGCCTTGGTGATTGGAGATGGGCAAAGCCCAGCCATCAGAGTGTTTCAATCAAGTAGAAAAGTGCCCTCAAAGCAGGGGTTCTTTGCAGCAGAAAACAGTTTTTGTCCCCTGGACGCAGGGTGGAGAGGACTGAAAACCTGCCCTTTACTGGAGTCGCCCCAGCTCAGCTGTCTCCTCTGGAGCTCCTCCAGTTGCAGCACCCATCACATGCCCCAGGAAGGTATTTCCAGCCCCAATTTACCCAAACACCCCATTGCCCTATCACATGACTACATGAGGTGAGTAACTTTAGAAACAGGTCATGCTGAAGGAACATAAATAAAATCTGGAACATTTTGACACTGTAACTGATCAACAATCACGTCCCGAAGGGGAAAAAAAAGGGAAGACAGGAAACACCCAACCCTGTTCTGACTGCTAAACGAAATTTCAGTAGGAAAAGAGGGAGAGCTGCTTTCATTTCCATCTCTGCTCTTCCCTTCTCCAGGCTCACAGAGCCTCCTGTGTGCCCCCAAAGCCACAGCTTCTTCGAACAGAAGGACAAGTACCCAGGGATGGGCTCTGTGCCCTTGGGATGGAGAGGAACCCGGCTGGCTGCTTTGCTCCATGGTTTAAGGTTGTTTAATGTACTGGCAAATAAAGACAGGTAAGAGAAAAGGAGCAGCTGTCAATCCGGGAGGGGGCTGGGGACAGAGCCAGAGGTGTTGCCTTTATAACCTCCTCCCGTCTGCCATTCACACCTCTTGGGAGTAGCAATTTGCTTCTGCTTTGAAAGAAAAAGTTCGCTTTAAACCCTGCAAACAACAGGTGTGGCACCGGCTGGGTCATCTTACGCACTTTCACTGACTGCTTTATTGCTCCACAAAATGATGTCCGGATGGCACAGGGCAGGCTAAGGCCCTGGTAATTGCCATAAAAACATCGACTTTCAACCTGCAGATGTGGTTTCGAATTCAAGAGTATCCAAGGTCACCCCATGGGTTTCTGGAGAGGCACAGAGGTGCCTCTAGAGCTCATATCTCCCATGGGAGAGGCTGAACAGCCCCATCAGTTATCCTGCTTTATCACAGGAGGGAGAACCTTACCTTAATCCAGCACTTGCCAAAGTTAACAGTAGTGATAAACTCATGGGGTTATTACCCTCTGACTTCTCTGTGCCCGTGGCAGTTCTGTGAGTGGTCCACTCACTTATATACCCTGTATAGATGCATACAGGATATGATACATAGATATATACATTTTGGGTACAAGAGAGCTCAGATTCAAGGCATTTTTAGACAGTGCCACAGCCACAACACAAAGCATTAGCCTGGGTTGGCTTTCCCAGCGCTCCTCCATGCACCAGCAAAGGGGGATTGGTGATCAGCTACCTGCCACACACCAGGACAGTTCAAGCTTTAGAGGGATCCTGAACTCAGTTCTGTGAGTTGAGCTCAGGGCAGGCTCCTCTATTTGGAACAGCCCCAAACCAGCTCACCAAGCCAAACCAGCACCTGCTACCAGACTCAGCTCCTGAAGAACGGTGTGGGTTCATACTGTCATGTCCCAGTTTCCCAGCTTGGAGGTCAGGCATGCACAGCAAGGGGAGAGGGGTGACATTTCCTATCCACCGCAGGCATTGAGGGTGCTTCAGGCTAGGAGGCGCATAAGGGACACAGAGCATCCATCTCCAGCTCAGGCTGCTTCCTGCTCCTTCCCCTGCATGGGCTCCAGAAGCACCAACCCTGCTTGGCATGGTCCGCAAGTCTGGCAGCATTCCCTGCTCCAGCAGGGAAAAGAGGACAAACATCAGAACTTAAGGCTGCAGGAGGAGGAGGAGTAGCCTGAACCAAATTTAGGGCAGGTAATCTTTGCTGAGAGCAGGCAGTCAAGCAGCAAAGCAATGGGTTCATGCTATGCACATTGCTGTGTCCCTTATCAACCTAGACAAGGACCTTCAGTTTTCCAAGGTGTGATGGGGTCATCAAATCCCTTTCAATTTAAAATCCCAAACACTGGCATGTTAAGGAGTCTGTGTTAAGGGCTCTTTCATGTACAGATCCATGGGGAGAGCTGCATCCCCTTCCCCCGGTTCAACCCAAATTCCAGGGCTGCTGCTTAGGGAGGCTGAACCTACCCCAGGTGTATGCAGCTACCACCCACCTGCAGCCACAGCTCTTTGCCCACCTTCCCTGAAGCACCCATGATGCTGCTTAAGGCATGCAGAGACAGTGTGGACCGTGCCAAGCACCCAAGCTGGCCAAATGGAGGGCAGGAGGATGGTGTCCCCACTTCTGGGTTATGCGGTCCTAGAAGCAAGCAGCACTGACCCCGTGGCAGCCCACTGGCACTCATCCCCCATGCCCTTGCCTCCTCTTTCTCCCATTTTGCTCTAATTTTTATTATTCTATTGCTATTATTATCCAACTCTGCTCATCAGACTTTAAAAACTGGAGTTCAGCCAAAGGATTCCATTCAGAAAACTCTCTAAAATAACCTATTTTTTAGCTTCCCTGTTTTAAATAAGCACTAAAACTTGTCCTGCAGTTTAAACCCCTGGTGTCTACGTGGAGGAAATGGATTCACTGTGCTCAGCTAGGACCATTGCACCAGCTGGAAGCCTCAGAGGTTTTTAGTGACAACAGCAAAGACACCCCAGCTCTTCCTAGTTGAATGTATCCCTCCCTAGTGGGACACAGCACAGCGAGGAGCAGCTGGTCTCTGTGCTACACAGGGACAGATAAACCTCAGCCAGGTCCCTCTGACAGCCTGACTCCTTCCAAGAGCTCTGCCCTAGCATCTGACCCCTCTATCTGGCAGGATGGAGGCCAACACTTATCAAGGACCGGAATGGCACTTTACTCCCCCAGGAGGGGACACAGGCTGATGAAGACTGCAAGCCAACAAGATCAGAGACGGCTGCAAGCCCAGCCCAAACACAGTGGCTCAACATCCCAACAGGAACAGGGGACCCATGAAAAAGTGCAGAGAGGACAAAGGACTCCAGAGAGGAGCCAGAAAGCCAGGAGCTGGATTTTGTAGGATCACAGAATGGTTTAGGTTAGAAGGGACACACAAAAGTCATACAGTCCCATCTCCCTGCTCCAATCCCCTTCTGCCAAGCAGGACTCCAGCTTGGTTTTGTCAGAAAAGCAGTACCTAACACTTGCTTTTTCCATCACAAGTCTCAGGGTTGCTTCCTGGAAATGGCAAGACCCCATTTCATTGCATTTCATACACTGATATTCCTCCTGTCACAAAAGAGTCCCAGCCATGCAGGAGGAAAAATCCTATGTCAATTCCTGCACTGCTCTCTGAGCACTGGAAGTACTTCCAGAGATGTTGACTTCCAGGGGTCAGTCACCCAGAAATCACACATTTGCAATTCTTCACCATAAACACTGGACTGGGAGCCTGGAGAGGTGGAGAAAGCTCCACCCTTATAGGGGCTCCACCCTTATAGATTGCACAGGGCCCCAGGTGACCTGGTCTAGCCATGAAGGTGGATGTCATCTGCAAGCTAGAGGCCACCTCCAAGCTGGATGCCAGGGCAGAGGCTTCAGAGTCTCCTTCCAACCTAAATTCTGCTCCAACTTCTTCAGCCAAGTGTGCACATGCCCTGCCTACCTACAGACAGGCTGATGAGCCAAATTAACGAGTCAAGACCAGAAGCAAACCAGAGGTCTGGCCACAGGACCCAAACTCACTTCCCAGCCAGCATCTGTGGTCAGTCCTGACCTTTACTCTCACATCTGCTCAGAGTGATTTTCAAGACTGTCCAGAGTCTGGAATCAATGAGCTGGTATCACACCATGACTCTGCCAAAGACATGACTGTACCTGTAGCTGGAACAAGGTGGTGTAACCCTCACTTGTTTTTAAATCAAGCTACAGTATTTAAGCTCATGGCTTTTAATTCAATATCCCACCTCTGAAGGAGGGGTTGTATGATATGCTTGGGCAGCTTTCAAGTCACGATTTGGAAAAGCGCACAACCCAAACTAAGATGTTTTGTGATTTCCAAGTCTGTAGTTTGGCTCAGCTGCCTGTTTCCCTGCAAAGAAGCATAAAGTCAACATTTTTGTGAAAATCCTACATTAACAACTTTCTAGCACCTTCATTTTGGATGGGTGGGATCAGTGCCATTGAAAACACATCAGTGCTGCCACGAGTGCTGGGGCATCGGATTCCTTATACGCCTGATGGCTCATTCACTCATTCTACCCTGGTCTGCACATGGCTCATGAATAAAGTAAATCCCTGCTCCACATCAGGACATGTTTAAAACTGTCCTAAAAATCCCCTGGGTAATGCTGAGACTTAGTCACTAGAGGAACATTTTCCTTGTGAAACATTGGGGATGGGGGAAAATGCTGTCAGGTTTCAGAACTCCTCCTCCCAGCTGAGCCCTCAACTGCTGGGCTCAGCCTTGCTGGAAGAGCTTCAGGGATCCAAATCAGGACAGACCTCTGCACACAACTGCCCACAGTTGGACTGTTTCCCCAGTTTTGAGTTCAGGAGCACCTGATGGGAATCCCTCTAGTCACCAGACCCTATACCCCTTCCCATCTGTAGATCAGCACTCTGGCTTTACACACACAAGCTCAAAGCCAAGCTTAGCTTCATCTGCCCCAACACAGAACACCAGCTGTGCCTGAGACAAAAAGGAAACCAGTCATGATGTGGAGAATACCCTCCTTGCCCCTTTTCCCCATCCTCCACTCCAGAATAAACCCTCTTGATGAGCCATCAGAGATGGAAAAAATACAGCATAGGGAACTTGCTACAGGTGGATTCCCAGAAGCCATTCCTTGTATCCCCTTGTGATCCAGGATGGTGCCCATGTCCCAGGCCCACGGCGTTCTCTCTTGAACAGAAAAAGCTCTTCTTGGCTCTTGCTCAAGGAATCACTGCTGTTTCTTTTGGACAAAGTGAGGCAGAAGGACAGTCCACAAACATCCAGCCCCTACAGATGAATTCACTCCTCCTCAAGAGGTGGCACTTACCCGCACCCACTGCTCAGACACACAGAGAAGCAAAGGTGACATCCTGGCAAGGTTGATCCTTACCTTATGTACACTTTTGGGATTTTCCAGCCAAGCATAATACATTTCCTCCACATAGTTTGAACTAGTCCCACTCAGAAATGGCTCAGCAGCCACTGGTGCACTGTAGCACCTGAGCTGCTGGAACGTCCTGGGTGCTGCCAGTCTGTGTTGGGAAATTGTCTTTACAGTCTGCGAGGCTGAGAACGGCCTCAGCTTTGCTGCACAAGTCCTTAAGTTAAGCATTTCTGTCCTGTTGCCTCACACAAGTTCCTGTTGGGAGAGAACAGAAAAGTGGGTTAGGAATTACTGCAGGAGAGCACTGAACAGAGACCACCCCCTCCCCCAAGCATGGAGAAGTGAGCTTAGGATCAGTTTTTAATTTGGATTAATCCATCCACCCTGTCCCAGAGGAGCATCCCTGATGGCTTAGAAATGCAGTTTTTGCTCAGGACACTTGGTGTGGACAGGTCTGCCTCTCCCATCCCTGGCAGCATGGCATTGTCATCTCCCCTGTCACGACAGTGCAAAGCAAATTTGCTTGGCAGGCACACAACACCGGCCTCAAATGAGCTGCTGCACACCAAAGCCACCCACATCTGTTGACTTCAGCTTCTTCTATCACTCTCCCTCCCAGGCAGATCTGGGCTTCAATTTCTGTGAGCACTCTGCTTGTCGGAGGTTTTCTTCTTCTTGGTTTGTTGTGACATGCACCAGGATAAAGCTGGGAAAAAAACATCTACAGGGAAAATCACTTGCAAAGTAGGAGTACAGTAGTGCAAAGTACTTGAGAGGCGGGTTTCAGGACAGACTGCTTCTCCTCAAAAGCCCAGACCCAAGAATGTCAATGCAAATGCTATACCCAGAGAGGTGCGCTGCCATGCTCAGACAACCTAGAAAAGAACCCAGAACTGGTGTGGGACCTTTGAGAGGTCCCACCATGCAGTAGAGCATGTACTGGGAGGCCTGAGGTTAGCCAGGAGGCTGGCCACAGGGTCAGCCATTGGGTTTACACTCATCCAAGCAACCACCACAGCCCAAGGAAAGCACTGGAGCATGATCATCCCGAAGGAAGAGCAGGCACTTGGAGCAGCTCTTCTTGGAGCTGCCCTTTTCACCCAGCTCCTCCTGCAAGAGGCAGGACCCAAGGCTGGAGGTGACCCAGCTGGCTGGTTTCCATATCCCAGACCAGTTTAACGAGCAGCAGCCCAATGTCAAATCAGTTATTGTGTGTTCACCAGATTAAAATGAAATTTCACAAAGGACTAGAGAAAACAACACATTCATGGCCAGTGTTTTGCTAGCCAGCCTTCCAGATTTGTCTTGCTGAATCTAGTTCAGACACTGATCTCTGTAGTGATCAGTGATGGGACTCAAGGGTTGTGTCAGGGAGGTTTAGGTTGGATATCAGAAAAAGGTTCTTCACCCAGAGTGTTTGGACACTGGAAGGGTCCCCAGGCAAGTGGTCAAAGCACCGAGCCTGACAGAGCTCAAGAAGTGTTTTGACAATGCTCTCAGGCACAGGGTGTGACTCTTGGGGATGGTCCTGTGCAGGGCCAGGAGTTGAAGTTGATCCCTGAGGGTCCCTTCCAACTGAGCATATTCTGTGATTCTGTAGTTCTGGCTTCCTGGCACGACAGGGGCTACACTTCCCATCACAAACCGTAAGATTTTGGTTCAAAGAGCCTGAGGAAAACCCAGAGCCACCTGAAATCAGCCGAAGTGTTTCACAGATTTACCTACAGGATAAAGAGAACCACTTGCCCTTTCCACCCTGCCTACCATCACACCTGGCAAGAAAGGCCAGCAGGTGCAGGACCATGAGTGCCACAGCACTGGGGATTCTCCCAGTTCACCCTCTTCAGATCTATACAGCAAAACATGGATATTTATCTGAAAGCCTGAGAAAGTTAGAGATGTACAGCATAGAGAAGAGGAAACTCCAGGAAGACCTTAGAGACCCTCCCAGTCCCTAAGGGACTCCAAGACAGCTGGGGAGGGACTTTAGACAAGGGCCTGGAGGGACAAGACATGAGGGAATGGCTTCCCACTGACTGAGGACAGGGTTAGATGGGATACTGGGAGGAAATTCTTCCCTGGGAGGGTGGTGACACACTGGCACAGGCTGCCCAGAGAAGCTGTGACTACCCCATCCTTGGAAGTTCAAGGCCAGTTTGGATGGGACTTGGAGCAACCTGGGTGTCTCTGCCCATGGTAGAGGGATGAAACTGGATGATCTTTAAGGTCTCGTCCCAGTCAAAGCATTCCATGATTCTGTGATATTTCAGAGAGTCAACTGAACCACTGAACCAGTTGCCAGAGCACTGGCATGCATACAGTAGGGAAAAAGCTTTAGGACAGAAGCAGCAGCATCTTCTTCAGTTTGGTGTCCCATTTTGGTGCTATCACTCAGCAGCATCCAGTGACTTCTCTGGAAAACAGGGAGGCTAATGCTGGAGTTTGATTTAAAGTGAGTTGAACTAGCTGTTCTTTGTGGATCTCTTGTAGGAAGGGTTAGCTATGAGCCTGGACAGAGACAAGGCAAGCTTGGAGCCGAGATGATTTCAAGTTGGATCAAAATAGAGAACCAGGAGCAAGGACGTAGAGTCTGAGATAAGGTTTATCAGGGTCACACAGGAATGCAAAGGTCATACTGGGAGTGACGACTGAGGAGAGTACAGAGGGGCAGCCAGTCACAGCCCAAACCTCACCAAAAGGTCAAACCACAGGAACACCCACAACAGATGACGGTCCAGAGCACGCCCATAAGCAGATTAAAGTGCTAAATGTGACCCATCCGCAGCCAGGATAGGGACGTCAGCGTAGATGGCGGGTACTTGGGAATGACCTAGGACTTGGAAATACTTTCTAGGTTAAAAGCATCACAAATTCCACTTTCTAGGAAGCGGCGGGGCCAGAGCCACCGGCTGCAGCCACAGTTAATCCAGCACCGGGCACCTTCGGGCCCGCGGCAGGCGAGGGGAGAGGGGCGGGCGGGAGCCAGAGCAGACCCTCTGTGGCCTCTACACCGCTGACCCCAGCCCACCAGAGCTCACCAGACGTCTCCGTGGGGAGCCGCGGGCTCGGACGGCACTACCCGAGCGGGCAAACGGGACGAAGCGGCCCCGCGGGGGGGCACGTGGGGCGCGTGGGCGTTCCGCGTGCCGGCGGGCGCGGGAAGGGACAGTGGGACCCCCGCCCCGCCCCCGAGAGCGCGCCAAGCCCGCCCCCGCCCCGGCCCCCCAATCACCGCCAGTCTCCGCCGCCAGGCCATGGCGCCCCTCGCCGTCTATAGGACCGATGCGAGCAGCTAAGCCTTCCCATTGGCTGCAGGGCTGCCCATCTTGCCACAGGCCCGCCCCCCTCGCCCCCCTGCTCCCAGGCGCCCGGGCGGCGCCAAGGACACCGGGGCGCGACCGCGGGCCCCCGGCCCGGGGCGACCCCCGGCGCGTCTCCCGCCCCGCTCCGACCCCGGCTTCCCCGCCAGCCTTCCGGCCCGGCTGGGTGCGGCCCCACCGTCCGGCCCTGCTGCAGAACCCACCGGCGCGTCCGTACACCCCGCTCGTGGCCCCGGCTCTGACAGCGGCCCCGACCACCGGTCCCGCCCCGCACCGCCCCTGCGTCAATACGTCACGTCTCCCCGCCCCTTTTCCACGCCCTTCCATCCTGGGCCAATGCGACTGCGCTGTCAGGCGTGAAACAGCGGAACGGGGGCGGAGCATAGGGCGGGGCAGGGCGGGGCACTGGGGTGGCCTGGGGTCCACTGTACGGTCTTGGGACCCCCACCATTACCACAGAACTTTCACCATTACCTGGAAACCCTTGGTATGGCCTGAGGACTCCCGCCATGGCCAGACAGCTCTCACCACGGCCCAGAGATCCTTGGTATGGCTTGGGGACACCCACCGTGGTCCATGGCCCACAACCCTCATTGTGGCTTGGTGACCCTCGCCATGGCTTGAAGATCCCAACCGTGGCCTGGGAACCTCTGCCATGGCCTGGGGACCTCTACTGTGGCGTGGAGGACCCCTTGCCCTGGGTGGTGTCAGGCCTTTGGGAATATCCCTACATGTGTGACAGCCAGCGGATATTCAGCAGGCCACAGGAGGTGCTTGGGGAGCTCTGGGTTTCTGGCAATTTCCTGACAGTGAGTCATGGTGGTGCCAGTCTCAGCCACAGGAGCTGTGCAGGGCCAGATGGCACTTTCAGGAAGTGAAACCAGTGCCAGGAAAACACCCCAACAGCCCGAGTCCACGCAAGCCCAGCCACGCACATCCCTGGCCCTCCCAGCATGGTGCAATCTCTGGCACACCGGATGGACATGAGGATGAGAAGTGTCCCCAAAGGCTATGTCTCTGAAGGCCATGTCTCCAGAGTGGCATGAGTGGGCACAAGAAACCCAGGGGACAGCAGGGTCCTGCACCCACAGGTGTTGGGGCAGTGGGGACAGGGGGCAAAGTTGGCCACGGTACCATGGGTCTGAGCAGTGCAGGCAGAAGCTATGGGGAAATGGTGGAGTGGCAAGCACTTGCACCACCGACCCCTTCCACGGCAGCCACAATCCCTGACCCTGACAAGGGTGAGTGTCATCACAGCTGGGCTGGGACTGGGGCTGGGATTGGGACTGGGGCTGGAGCTGTGGCTGGGTGAGTCCAACTCTCTGCTAGGTCAACTGAATGGCAGGCTGGCACATGGTCACAGGCCCCACACATCAATCCCAAACATCCCCTCTGCTCTCTGCCCCACATACTGGCCCTGGAGCATCCTTCTGCTCTGCTCCATGCCCCAGCTCTGGATCATCCCTGCTCTGCCCCACACTCTGGTCCCGGAGCATCCCCTGCTCTGCTCCATGGTCCGCTTCCCCATTGCATTGCTCAGGGGCAACCAACTTCCCCCAGCCCTCCAGTCTCAATAGAGGAATTGGACAAAACTGAGTGTTGCGAAACCGGGAAATCCCACTCTGACGGTGCTTCCTTCTAGAAACTCTTGAAAACCAGCCACACTGACACCAGGCTCAGAGAGCAGCCAAACAACACCGTAGGCAGGACAGGCAGGAGCAGGCAGCCAAGTGCCTCAGCAGTTTGCGAGTACTGTGAAGTTTCTGCCCAGGCCTCTGCAATCAGTGGCGGCAATGGCATTCGTCCCTGATTTGGACACACTGGAGAGCAGCAGGTAAGAATAGACATGTGGGAGAGGACTTTGGGGGTGTGATACTGCATTCCTGACCCTGACTTCACCATCTCCCTTTGCCTTTCAGCCTGACTGAGGAGACGTTGTATGGCCCCAACTGCCTCTGCCTGCAGAAGGTAACACTGAGGTGGTGGGAGCAGTGGGGGACCATGTGGTATGAAAGCCAGGCTCTCATCCTGCGTCCCCTTTCTTTGCCAGAAGCCTCAACTGGATTTGGAGGTGACATCACCTGGGGTGGGCATCCAGGTGACAGTGACAAAGGGACACCTTTCCAGGACCTTTCGCCAGGCTGCTGTCCTGGTGGTTGCTGTGACCAAGATCCTAAAGCAGCCATCGCACAAGGACTTTGCTGATAGTGACCTTGGCAGCTTCTTGGATGATATTTTTGGTATGAGGGTGATGTCAGGGGTGTCACCCCAGCCACCATACTCTTGGGGAATACTCTTGGACTGGGGAGCATCAGCATCCCCCTGACTCTCTTGTTCCCCACAGAGCCCATCTCCTTCCAGTGCATCAAGGGCAGTTATACCGGGGCACCCGTTTTCCGGTACACTCGCTCCCAGTCTTTCGACATCCTGGACATTGACCACAAGTGCTTTGTACTAGAGTCACGTACCCAGCTGGTGGCCCTGCACTTGCAGGGACCCTCTGCTGGCCGGAAAGGTGAGAGCATGTGGTCCCATCCCAATGTCCCTGTCCCCAAACTCAGGACCATGCAGGAGCCACCCCACAGCCCCAGGACCACCCATTTACCTGTCCCTTCTCTCTGCAGTGAAGCTCAACATCGCTCTGTACCGTCCCCGGTCATCTCAGGGTGGCCCAGAGTCTGGAAGGGTGCCAGTGGCGTTGGGTATCAAGGGCTACCAGCTCTACATGTCATGTGTGATGAGTGGCACCAAGCCCGTGCTGCAGCTGGAGGTGAGCTGGGTGTCCCACCAGTCTGTCCTCTCTGGGGCTGGAGGCTGCATTCCACCTTGACCCTTATTTCACCACCCTGGCTATAGGAAGCTGACATCAGGAGGGATATTGAAAGCATGGAGCTGACCCGCTTCATCTTCTACCGCCTGGACAGCCCAGCTGAGGGGACCACCCGCTTTGAGTCGGCTGCCTTCCCTGGCTGGTTCATCTGCACATCCCTGCAGCCTCGCCAGCCTGTTGGCATCACCAACACCCCGGACCAGGTGAACATTGCTACTTATGAGCTGAGCGGGCGCTGAGGACCCTGCATCAACCCAACCGGCAGTCACCGGTTTTCAGGCTGTATGTACCAAGTACAACCCCCTGTGATACAACCCCTCTCCCCATCTATTCCATGAGAAATAGCAGCTCTGGGCCCCATGGGCTTGAGCCACCCCAATCTGTGTTTATTTATTGCGTTTGCCCAGTACTTTTGTATTTATTTATTGTGCTCCATTATTTATTGTTGCTCTTAACTTGTATGTAGATGGAGGTGAAAATTAAAGCTTTTCTAGGACAGCATTGCTCAGCTCATTGCTCTCATGGGGGATGGGGTTATGGATGGGAAAATCCTTCTGCTTTGGCTGCTTTTTGGGGGAAAACTCAGGGGGTGGGGGGCTACCCCGCAGCCCAGGGACCACCCTGACTTGGTCAGACCCATGCCAGACCCTCCACCACCCTGTCTCCATGCCCACACCACATCTGGGAGGTGACTGGGGTGGGCACCCCATAGCAGATTCCTGGCACACCCAACAGCTGCCTGGAGCTGTCACCTCTGCCCCAGCTGCCCGAGCTGGTGCCAGCACATAGCATGGTGGGCCACAGCGCAGCAGTGCAATGAGTGGAGTGCCGTGGCATCACACAGTGCAGCACAATATCACATAGTATGGTGTGGTGTACCACATCACACAATTTTACACCACACCGTGCCTTACCATGTGGCACAGAATGGTGCAGCATAGCGCAGCATAGCATGGTGTGGCATAGCATTGCATAATATTGCACAGCATTGCATGGCCTGGTATGGCATTATGTGGCATTGCATTGCATGGCATGGCGTGACGTTGCGTGGCCAGACGTGGCACGCCATCGCACACATGGCACAGCGCGTCACGACACGACTTGTCACGGCGCGGTAACGCGTCTCATTGCAGAGACTCACCCCGCCCCGGTCGCTGCGGCCGCCAGAGGGGACGCGTTGTCACCGCCTCCTACCCCCTCAGCCAATAACAGAGCCAAAACCGGCGTTTGGCTCTCTCCATTGGTCGGTTTGAAGAAGACGGTGGCAAATAAAGGTGGCGCGGCGGCTGTTGGGAGTGCTGGTGGTCTTGCTGAGGCAGCCGCGATTGAGTGGGCAGGAGTAACCGGTGAGCGGCCGGGGTGGCCGGAAGCTGGGTCTGTAGGGGTGCCGGTACTGGGGGGTGGGTGGGTGTGTATACTGCCCTGGGGGGGCGAGGAGGAACGGAGCTATTCAGGCCCTGAAGTGAGGGGGTGCTGCGGCCTGCGGATGCCGTGGGGCGGGTACCCTGCGTGGAGGCCGCGAGTTCTGTGGGAGTGTTGGACTGGAGGCGGGCAAAGACGGGTCTGTGGGGAGGGTGTCAAGGGCGGCCTGGGGGCTACTGAGGTCTTGGGAGGGAGCCTGGGGAGTGGGGCGGGGGTCGGTGTGGGTGAGGGTGTGCGGGAGGTGCCCAGAGACGCGGTTTGGGAGAAGGCAGGGTGGGAGGATTGGGGGTGTGTTGGGGGCCGTGCTGCTCTCGGGGCTCAGTGGAAGCCCTGGGGAGTAGAGGGCGGCGGGGGGGGGCTTGACATGTTCCTAAAGCCCAGGGCGAGATGCGGATGAGTGGGTGAGTGTTAGGAACAGGAGCCCTGAAGATGGGGTGATGCTGAACTCTGGCTGTGAGATGCCCCAGTGCTGCAGCCAAACTGGGGGTGTTGAAAGCATCCTCTCTCCTCCTGTTGAGATGTTCTTTGCTTTCCCCTCTTACTTGTGGTAGAAAAGGGGTTGGCTGCTTGTGGGTGCAGGCCTGCAGGATACACAGCTGAAATGAAATCATGGGCAACATCTCCCCTTTCCTTCTGCAAATTGAGCCCTGCACAACTGAGGGGCTGAGCGACATCACACTGTGCAGATCGGGGAGGTTAAGTGCCAATGAGCCTCTGGGCAATATCATATGCATGGGAATTTCTGGGCACAGCATTTCCAGGCTCCCCAGGCAGGGAGGTCAAGAGATGTGCAATGCAGTGTTTGAGAGCAACAGAAATCCATTGTCATGGGTACTCGTTCTTCGAGTATGGAGACCGTGTTGTGTGCACTGCATTTCCTGTCATTTCTCTGCAGAGCAGCGGAGGAGCCAGCTGCAGGACTGCCAAGCAGCCAAGGAAAGGCTGAAATGCCCAAGTGCAGAGTAAGTTAGGAGGATGTTGGGTTTGCATGAGATGATCTGTAAAGGTCTGAGGTATAGCTGACTCTCCCCACTGCCCGGTGTCTACCTTCTCTGGCCTGTGTACAAAGAACCATCTCTTGCCAGGGCCTTGCTGTCTGGGCTCTGCCCCTACAGCACTCTGGCACCAGTCTATAGTTACTGGCAGCAGGAGCAAAGGGATGGTTTGAATGCTGACATTTCCCAATGGCTGATGGTGTCTCTTCTGCATATTTTATGAGTCTCTGTGAAACTTTCTCATCTCAGCTCCTGGCTCTGGCAGAACAAGCCTTGCTGCTAACAACTCAGATTTGGAATGAGATCTCAAGGAAAGGGTGATTAAAGTCTCACCACTGGTTTTTAATGGCAGCTTCCAGTGGCCTTTGGGATAGGTTAATATCAGGAAGGGACATTTTCAATGCACCTGGCAGGAAAATATGAAGAGAAGAAGCAGGATCAAAGAGCACAAAAAGCAAACCAGTCCCTGTCACCAGGCTCTGGGAAACACCACTAACATAATAGAAATGAGAGAAGATTTTTGACCTTTCTTTTAGGCATAGTGCAGCATTTGGGCAGAACAGAGGATGGTCCCCTCACTCTCTAGGCTCTTTCTTACAGAAAAATACTTGCACAGGCATTAATCTTCCAGGTGGCTGAGCAGAAGGGTGGGAGAACTCTGCAGCTGACTGCTGTCAGAGGGGTCTAGTTCCCTGAGAAGGAGGAGGGGAGGACAAGTACTGCCTACTGCCCCACCTTCCTGCTTAGCTGCCAGTGCCTGGACAGCTGTAGGGCTTGTGGATCAGCCACACTGCAGTGAACTCTGGTCAGGACACACCGAGTCACCGCTGTGACCTGCAGCATGGCAGCAGCATGACCTCAGCTGTCTGTGGCACACAGGGCAGTTTGGGAGCCTCCAAACCCCTTATCTGCCAGACCACCACCTGCAGGAATCATTTTGGTTAGTTTTGTGGTCCATGGAAGTTTTGTGACAACCTTGGATGTTAATGGTTTGTGTTGCTTTTCTGTTGGCCACACAAAAAAGAGAAAAAATTAATAGTTTGTGGTAATGTTCCTTAACAGGTTTTTGTTTTCTAAAAGCTACTCCTAAGCTCCTGTGTCTGACACAACCAGCAGTGGGTTAGATATTTAACTATTTCTGCTTTGCTTGTGGCTGATATATAACCTGATAACTTGTTTGACTTTTACAGACCCTTTTTAAAGGACTGGACTAATCACCTGAATCCACCTTTGGAACCAGTTTCTAAACTCAAGCATGTAAGTAGGAAGCTTTTGAGTCTTTCATGCTTTAAGTGAGTCTGGGCAGAAGGCGTCCCATTGTGAATGAGTGTTTTATGGTTGCTTAAAGAATCACCAGTGAAGGTATCAGCAAAAGCAAGTTTAATGTAAAAGCGAAAGCACAACAAAGTTCATTGTCAAGGTTCACTTTACTACTTACTGGATGGTTAAAGCACATAGAGAAAAAGCAAGCTAAAATCAATCAACCTAAAATCAAAATCAACCCAGAAATTGTCTATATGGAGGCTGGGGGTGTGGGGCAGGGGAAGGGAAGGGTAAGAATAGAAAGGAATAAGGAAGGTCCATTGAGTCACAAGATTCAGAGGAGACCACCTTGCTAGTCTGAGCACTGGACTTGAGCAACAGTTTAGGCCTGAAGGTTTTAACAACAGTTAATAAATAGGTTAAGTTAAACAATTTAACAAAGGATTTATATAGAATTTACTGTAGCACTACAGTAACTTGCTTCCAGGCCTGACTTAAAAATCCAAAGTACTTAAGAACCAAGGAAAGCCACATTCATAGTACCTTTGCTGTAGCATACTTATATACATATAGACCTAAAGAGTTTCTACAAGGTATTTACCTGTGAAAATCTCCCTTCAAATTCAGTGAAGGACTCATGTTGGTGCCTTTGTATCTTCTCAACAGGCAAAGGGTTGAGCCTTGGGGAGAAGGCTCAGAGCCTGTCAGCCCAAGCTCTGTTGGCATCATTTGCTCTTCTCCAAGTACAGCAAACGTGACATCTCAGGCTCTGAGATGCCCCAGTCAGAGGGATTTCATCAAAGCCCACAGCAGTCCAAGAGAGCTCAAAGGGTCTCTCTCAGAACCGCTGCTTATAGGGTCACAAGAGAATGTACTTTAGTTGTAATAATTTTTCATCCTGGCTGCAATTTGGATCTTTTAGCTGCCTTGAAAACCACATGCCCCAAGTCTGGGTTGTGAGTTCCTGGCTCCAAATGGGGGGCATACAACAGATTGCTAAATAGCTAGCAATGAGTCAACTAGGTATTTTTCAAAGGAGTTTAGCTTAGTTAGGCATTTCAGTCTGGGAGACTGATCCTTTGCCCATGTCCTGGTGGGTGTTCTGTTATTGTTCTGTTGACAGCTGCTTTGTCATGTGACTGTCCCCTGTCAGTGTCTGACCAAGCTGCATTTTCTGTGGAGCTGAAGGCTGTTTTGTCTCTCCAGATTGACAGGAACAAGAATGATGTTCTTGGAAATGTGATGGAGGGTGCTCAAGGCAATCTTGGAGCCAAATCCACACAGCATGCTGGCCACACTGCTCAGCAGAAGCCTGCAGATACATCCCAGAGAGCAGCAGGGATGCATCCAGTGCAGCCAGGGAAGAATGTGAAGCTTCCCACTCCTGCACAGATCAGGGGCTGGCTCTCACCTTCAAGCTCTGGTCATCTAAATCCAGCAAGAAACCAGAAATCTGCACAGGAGACTGTCACTGCAGCAGCACCTCAGGTGGGAAGTGACCACCCAGCTCCTGGAGCACCTTGCTGCCTGAATGAGGAGCTGCAGGGCAGGCTGGTTGGCTACAAGGAAAACATCAGTCCACGAGTTTCCACAGCCCCAGAGCTGACCAGAACTTTCCAATCTGATGGAAACAGTCTCGGGAAGAAGAGAGTCTTGGCCCACAGGCAAAGCTCAGCCATAATGTCAAAGCCTGTTCTGGGTCCAAAAAACAGAATTAGTAACCACCAGGCTAAGGAAGAACCAGTTCTGCATAAATTCAGGAAAACCCTGCCAGACTCAAAGAGTGTATCTCAAAAAATAAGTATCAGAACTCAGCTGTTGCAGCCCTCTCAGTTCCCTCCTGCTTCTGCTAATTTGCTGTGTAAAAACCCAGGGACAAACCAGGGAAAAACTACTACGGTGAGGCAACTTGTAGGAAAGCCACCTGGCACAGCTCCAGGGGGAAGTCTTGAGCACCACAGCAAACCTCTTGCAGTGAGAAGATTTCCCACCAAGCCTCCCACCTTGGGCAAGCCCCAGGAGACCACAAACCTGAAATCCAGCCTGAACCCAGGTGTTACTGTTCCATGGCCAAGGCCCATGGTTAAAAAGGGGATGGACAGGAAGGACATGAAGGTGGTGCCTCCTGGACACACAGCAGCATCCCAAGGGACAGGCCACCCAAACCAGTCTCACAACATACACAACTCCAAAACTCATGTTCAATCACTTGGGGGTGATTTGAGGAGTAGGAGAGATCAACTTAAACCAGAGCTGCGGAAGGCAGGTGGCATGCAAGCTAGACGCATTCCTAAGATCCCGTCAGCTGCAGATCGTAAGTAAGTGGCAGCTCTGGCCGCCTGGGTCCTGCCTTTAGGAAACAGCAGAGTTTAAAGGGTCTGACTGGGTGAGCCAGCACCATCCTGCTGAAAATGGAGTCTAAAGTCTTGCCAGTGAAAGCTTATTCGGAGGTTGATGCCCTGAAAAAGAAGGGGTTGGGGATGATGTTGGGTGGCACCCTGGGTTCCTCTCCCACCAGTTCAGTAAGTGGAAGGAGAGGGTGTGGCCACTCTCCTGTTTTAGCCTCAAGACTTACGCTTGAGAGTGTTTTCCTTTCCCAGCCTAGAGCTCAGACCTGGATGTATTTCTGAGATAGATATACTGATTCTTTTTGAGCAGCTGAAGTTGGCTAAAGGGGGATTCCAAGGAAAGCAGCCAGTTCTTGCCAAGCTGCTGTCTGCTGGGGTGGTAACTGTGATCTCTCGATCCTTGGACAGGAAACAGCTGGAGGAGTGGTTGGCATCCAAAGGCAAGAAATACAAGCGGCCGCCGATGACGCTGCTTCAGAAGCAGGCAGTGAAGCCATCCTGCAGAAAGGTCAAAGCGAAAGACAAACAAGAGAATCCAGAGCAGTGCTACCAAGCGAAGATCAACAACATATTAACTGAGTGTCTGAAGCTCATTGAGGAGGTGGGAATGGGAAAGGAGCTGCTTGAATGTGCTTTTTCTCTCCTGGAGCATGCCAGGGGATGAGGGCCATGTACATCCAGTAGCTAAGAGGGGTTGGGAGCAAGTGTTCAGTTGCCATAGAGGAAACATAGGAAAATAAAAGTCCTCATGACTTACGGGTAGGCTAAAGGCATGCGGTGAGCTGTGCTGACTGGGAGAATGCAGAGGTACACTGTGAAAAAGGACCGTTATGGTGGGTGTCACAGCTTGAGGTATGGCCCTGGTGGGAAACAGTTTCTGGGAGCACTGAGCACTAGCCCTTTTCCAGAGTTTACTAGCTTCAATTAATACCAGCACTGGACTCTATCCCTTGACACCCCTCTGGAATACTAGATTCACTTATCCAAGGGAAAGATAAGAGTCAGGACAGCTTTTATCTGCCCACTGTTATGAAGGAGACTTGGAAACCCAGACTTTTAAGACCCTCTTCCTGGAGAGTGTTGGGAGTTGTGGTCAGGCACAGACTGCTTTCCTGGTGCACACACTGGTCCATGCCATGGACACCTTTCTCGAGGCCCTTACCCTTCCCATTGCAGGGTGTCCATGCAGAGGAGCTCTCAGCAGTGCTGTCCCTTGTACCCCAGCCAGAGAAATTTGCCAAATTCTGGATCTGCCAAGCAAAGCTGCTGGCCCGGAGTGGCCCCTTTGATGTGTTGCAGCTGTACAGAGAAGCAGTCAGTGCTGGGGCTGAGGTGAGTGGGGCACACCAGCTCCCTGTGTTCCCCTGTGTTCTGCATTGGAGGGCTTCCTCGAGACCGAGGGGCCATGTTTTGGAATAAGTTTAGCAGCACTAGTCACTGGTGAAAAAGTCCTTTAGAGCTGCCAGTCCCATTCCATGCTTCAGGATGTGCCCATGCAGGGTGGGCACCTGGCCAGCTGTGCTGGATACTGATGGATCCCACTGGGCAAAGGGGAATCCTGCAGCCCCTTCCTGCTGTCCTCAGCACAGGGTGTTGCGATGCAGCAAAAGCCTTTCCTCCTGTTCTGCTGTAACTCTGCTCTCCATTCCCATGCCACACCTGCCCTGATCCATGTTCTGCTTTTCCTACAGCCAGTCGAGGAGCTCAGGGAAACTGCTCTCAATATTTTGAAGGATGCAGGCCAAATATTGGAAGGTAACCAGAGCGCTGGAGGACCAAGTGGAGCATGGGCAGGTGGGGGTTCCCTGGTGTTGCCAGCTGGGAAGCAACATGGTTTACAGTCTGTCCCAGCACCTCACATCCCTCTTGACTTTGATGCAGACTGAGTGTTAGGAAAGTCTGAAATCCTTATCTCAAAAATGTCATTCCGCCAGGGCTGGGGAGGGTCCTGGCCTGGCAAGCCTCTGCAGCCAGGTGCCCTGGCCCATGTCCAGAGTGTCGAGGTGTAATCCCTCCCCAGATGCCACTCTCTGCAACTGCATTGCCCTTTTCTTCTCCTTCCAGGAGAAAAGGCAGAGGAACCCATTCCTTGGGAGCCTGTGACGCCTTGTCCAGGTAAGAGACAGCCCATAGGATCGACTCCAGGCCTAGTGGAGAGGCCCCTGACCTCCCTTCCCCTCTCAGTCAAGTTACAGATTACATCTGCATCCAGGTAAGGCTGAACCTCCTGCTCCTGGTAGCACACACCCTCCATGCCAGTGCTCCTCTATAGGGTTTACCCAAGGCTCTTGTCCTCTCCATAGAGGAAGGGAGTTCCTGGAAGGCCCAGAATTGAAATTTCTGACACCTGTGCGGCGCTCACTACGTATTGAGCAGGCTGGGAGTCACTACCCACAGATGCTGAAGGACCATGACCCTGTGGTGTCATCCCTCAGTGAAATCCTGGATGCTGAGGAGGAGACTTGCTTCTTCTTCCGGAAGAACATGGCTTTGCCAGAAGTGACAGAGCTGGAGGGTTTGAGTTCATACCCACTCAAGAGCTCCTGAGGGTTCTCAGCAGAGGCAGGCTGCCTGCCTACTGTGTTGCCTCATACATGTTCCACTGACTGCTCTTGCTTGCCCTCAGATGTGGGGGGGCGGGGATGGCACAGAATAAGCCTGTTTCAAATATCTAAATCCTTGTTTAAATACATTAAATTTTGCAGTAGAGATGTGTGTGGCCAGTGAGTGGTGTGGATACACCAGCTGTGTCTCCTGGGATTGTGTCCCCCACGACTGCTCTGAGCTCCTCTGCCATGATACATGTTCCAGTTTTCTTGCTGTAAAATGGTGTCAGTTGGACTTCAATGTTCCAGGCACCTCCCAATGTTTGGAAGCAATGTCTTGAGGGATTTACTCTGAAGCTGCCTTGTGCCCTACCTGGACAGCATCTGTATTTCCTATACTGAGAGGCATATGCAGACCCAGTTATCTGGAGGCACAAGTGGTGGCACTGGCTCTGCCTGAGGGGCTGGGAGACTTGCAGCACCCCAGCAGCTTCTCTGCAGGCCCTGAGACTGACTGCAGCACCAAGGGTTGCAGAGGACCTGCTGCCTACAGAGTCCAGACAGAGCCTAGCTGGGTGCTTACCACCGGAGTAGACAGGGTGCAACAGGCCAGACCCCCAGCTCCTGGTCATAGTTGGGGTCTGGGGACACATGAATCCTGTCTCTGCACTTGGAACAGGCAGTGGCAAAAGGTACCAGGCAAGACACTCATGAGGGGATTGGCAGGTGGTCTCTGCTGGGGACAGTGACTGTACGGCAGCTACGGAAGGTGGGGGAGCCCCGTTGTCATCCATTCAGGCCCAGCAAGCAGTGGTCCTCGCCCTGTCATGCTCTTTTGCCTCCTCTCTCCCTCATGATGCACCCA
Source organism: Lichenostomus cassidix (assembly GCF_008360975.1). Taxonomy (NCBI): domain Eukaryota; kingdom Metazoa; phylum Chordata; class Aves; order Passeriformes; family Meliphagidae; genus Lichenostomus; species Lichenostomus cassidix. Next base: position 5,075,129 of record NC_139502.1, on the reverse strand, counting down.
ACCCTAGCCATGGCTCAGCATCTCTACTGAGTCATGGATACTGGAAGAAGTCTTGGAGCAGTGTGCTGGAGTTCTGGCATGGGGTTGGCACCACTCGCTGGAGCACTGCTGGTCTGGTTCCCTCTGTAGTGGTGGGGATAACTCAGGGCTGCCACCTTCTGCCCAGGGGCTTGCGCTTGTCCCAGCTGCTGAACAAGGATGTGGGGACTGCCCTTTGCCCAGACCTCCCAGGTGCAGGGACAAAGCAGTTTTCCTTTAAAACAGCCAGTTTTATGTCTCTGCAGTGCCTGGAGTTTTGAGTACATTTTATAAATAGAAAAGGGTAGAAAAAAGAAGAGGAGAACAGCAGGTGAAGGGTGTTCCCACGGCGCAGCTGTCATCTCCAGGGCCCCACCCTCTTCAGCCAGCACTGCAGTGCTCATGGTGAGGTGCAGAGGCTAAAGGGGCAGAACTGCCAGGACCCCGACTGTTGAAGTGGGGCTTCCAGTGGTACTGGGAGCAGTGGCACTGCCTGTTCACCCTGGTGTTGGGTGGTCCCAGGCTGGCATTGAGCTGGTGGGAGAGATAGGAGTTAAAGGGGCATGAGCTGGCAGGCTTGGGGGGAGGAGGGGGGATCGTCTCTCCTGGCTCTAAGCAGAGTCAGGAGAAGGTCCCAGCTGCCCAGGGACAGGTGTGATAGGGTGCATGGGTCAGGGTCACCAGCCATCCTCTAGCCCCCAGAGGTGGCAGCTGACCACAAGTGGCTTTGATCTGGCAGTGCAAGTGGTCCAGGGCCACCGGATGCCCTCCCATGAGGCTGGCACCTGCCATAGCAGCAGCTGGGGTGTGCTCAGGCTTCTCCATCATCTTCCTCCTCCCCACTTGAGTCCTGGAGGACCTGAGACAGTGCACAAGGGGCTCAGTGGGCACAGGATCCCAAGGGCATAGGGGTGGCAGGATGCTCATATCCTTCTGCCCCTCTGTTCCCTGCCACCCACCTGCTGGCCAGAGTTGCCATACTGGGCCAGCCAGGGAGGAAGGGCAGTGACTGCATCCCCTGAGTCCAGGCGACAGTGCTCCACTGTTGACTCATGGGCCATCTGTGGAAGGGGTAGACAAGGCTCCCAGAGAGAGGCTGGCATCAGCCACCTCTATCAGCCCCATGCCTTGCTCAGGCAGGAAGGGAAACTGAGGCACAGTGGGTGAGCAGCAGGGGCTGGGAGCTCCATACCAGGACAGGGGGTGCCCGGAACAGGTAGCTGAAGGGGTAATAGAGGAAGTTGATGAAGGAGGCAGCATAGAGGTCTGCATAGCGCATCAGCTGGTTCGCAAAGAGCGTCTGACGTGAGCCACAGCGGAAGAGGCTGCCCATCTTCCCATAGCACATGTCCATCTCATGTGTGACTTTCTGTGGGTACAGCAGGACAGTCAGGGCACCCAACACCCCCCACTGAGGAAGTTGTGGTGGTGGTGTGAGCTGAGCTGTGTATCAGCTGGAACAGTGCCCTGGGCATCACCTGGATCCGACGCTTGATGGAGCTGATGTCTGGGCACTCACTGCTACCACTGTCCAAGTGCCTGGAGTGTAACAGACCCAGCTGAGGGCTCACCTGGAGGGTTCCCCACAGGTGCTCCTACCCCTGCATGTCTCCCACGCCAACCAACTCACTGGTACAGCTCAGCCAGGAAGAGATCCAGGCTCCGCAGCTCCTCAAACAGTTCTGCAAGGGCAACGGGGCCACCTCAGTGCAGGAGCACCACCCACTGCCCAGGACGACTGACAAAGAGGGTCAGGGCATGGCCCACCGAGGCAGTTTTGCCTGTGAGGGATGGAGGAGACTCCAGGTCACCTCCCCTCAAATGGCAAAGTCTGTGTCCCCAACCAGGCACTGCTCACCACTCTTCTCTGTCCAGACCTGCAGCTCACGGGCCAGCTCAGGCACCACCAGAAAGGTGCGCCAGCCCTGCCGCTTCTTGGATTTGAGGATGTCCCCAAAGATGTGGTCCCCTATGTAGAGGATGTCTTTGCCCTTCACACCCAGGAGGTCACACACCACATCTGAGGAGCCTGTGACAGCCGAGGGTCAAGGTGGGGGATGGGCATGTCCCCCTGTGCTGCTCACAGAGTCCAGACAGAGCCCAGCTGGGCGCTTACCACCGGAGTAGACGGCGCAGTGCTGGAGGGGTCCGGTATATGTCCCAATGCGCAGCTTCCCCGTGTCCTGCAGGACAAGAGGACCCCAGGATGGGAACACTGTTACCTGTGCCTGCTTGGTGCCCAACCAACTATGAATCTATGCTCCTGTGCCCACAGGAGCCCCCTCAGTGCCTCAGTTCCCACCACCCCAACTGGCCCCGCAACAGGAGAGGGGTCCCCACCGTGTCGACTTGGCGCAGGACGGTGCCCTCAGCAAAGAAGAGCGGCTTGCGGGTGTCCACCACAATCAGGTCGAAATAGGACCTCCAGGGGCGCTGTGGGACATCAGCCTGTGGATGCCGGGGAGGGAGTCAACAAGAGCATGCTGATGGCGCCCTGCACCCCCCCACCCACCCCACAATGGGGACAGACTCACCTTGTCCCCATTGCTGAAGTCAAACAAGTAGGACATGATGGCCTGCAAGGACATCTGGCATCATCACTGCTGCCCCCAGGGAAGGCAGACCCTGCCTGTGCTTCAACACATCCCCTCTGCTTCCCCCATCCAGGGCATGCTGGACCTGATGGTGGGGGACATGGACACCCCCTACTCACATCAGTGTAGGTGTAGTCACTGTTGGTGGCCAGGAAGACCTTCCCCACCTCCTTCATGCGGCTCAGCAGCAGAGGCACACGGGGCTGGTAAGGGGCAAGTCAGTGGGGGGGGAGCCCGGGGGGACCATGAGGAATTGACCGAGGAGAGCAGAGTAGGGAGGGGTCCGTGGGGAGTCTGCAACACTCACATCCTTCACCACGTATTTCTCCAGTTTCTCTAGCGTCTTCTCCTTGAGGCAGCCCTGCAGAAGGGATGGTGTGGGGTTGGCCACAACTTCCCAGGGTGAGTGTGTGGGGAAGCCCCAGCACTCTCAGCACCCACCACCACCAGCCCTCTGCCCATTGCACCCACAGAGAGGTGGACATGGTCCATGGCCTCGCGCACATCCTGGAACATGCTGCGGAAGGACATGAAGAGGTTTCCATGCTTGTAGCCGGTGTCACAGCTGCAACAGTCAGGAATGGAGGGGGTGAAGTGGCTGCCCTGCCAAGGGAAGCTCCCACCAAGATTTATCCCCTGTCCAATCCAATACCAAGTCCCCACCCACAATCTCCTTCTCACTTGACATATCTGGAGCAGTTAGTGAAGAAATCCACGAGACAGGCATAGAGGTGGGCCTCTGTGGGGGAAGGGACTGTGAGAGGTAGTGCGGGGCAAGACAGCACCCCAAGATGGTGGGAGGGGCAGGACGATGGGGGTTCTCACTCACCCGTTAGGTTGAAGAGGGTGTTGAGGATGTGGAAGCGCTTCATGTCATCCCGCTGGATGAACTTGTTGGGGTAATAGTGGAGGATTTCGGCTCTGGGGAGGGAGCATGGAGCTGCACTCCACCCTGAGGGACCCCCAATTCCCCCTGCCCCTAGTGTGGGGGATTCCCAGACTCACCCCTTGAGGAAGCGGAAGCCATGGGCACAGACCAGCAGGTTCCCGTGGGAATCCACCTTCAGCAGGTTCCCGTAAAGGGCATCAAACACCAGCCCCCTGTGCCACACAGCTGTCAGTGAGTAGGGGGCTCACTTCCCCTCCCCTCCCGACTCTGGGACCCCACCACAAACTCACCGGGTAGGGAAGGTGGGGTCATACTTGTAGGCAAGGATCTCAGGAGGGTACCCAATGGCCACAAGGTGCTCTACCAACAGGGCAAAGGCCAGCTCCTCGTAGTCGGGGGACTTGTACACTGCAGGGGGGCAGGGGGGACATGGGCAGGGGCTGAGGGGATCCCACCACCACCCCACCGTGTCTTAGGGCCCTCCTCAAAACGCACTGGCCAAGGTGTAGTCCATGTCAAATCCAAAGCACTTGATCTTCTCCAGTGCCAGGCTCCGGTTGACGAAGATCCTGGGGGTGACCAGGGGGTGAGTTATGGGGTGAGGGGAGGTTTAGGGCTGGGGGTGGCACAGCGGAAGAGATGCAGTCGTGTTTCCCTATCCCAATCCCTGGTTAGTGCTCTGGGAGGGTCGTGTGGTCATCCCAACGCAGGGCCCCCACAGCAAGTTATTGGAGCAGAAAAATAGGCTCGAAATTGAGCTGGGGGGGCGGGGGGTGGGCGGCCGGAGGGTGTGCAGCGCAGGGAGGGGGGACAGTGAGCCCTGTTTGGACCTGTCCCCACCCCGACACATCTACATTACGCCCAGAGCCTCTGCCCCCTCCCGATACGCCAAGGGTGTTCTCCCGTACCTGAACCCCAGGGCCCTTCCTTCGGGTCCTGCTCCCCTCCCCAAGCACCGTTCCCATCTGTCCTCCCTCAAGCCCCGTATCCCCAAGTCCTGCTGCCCCCATCGCCCGTCAGTCCCCCGCCAGTCCCCAGCCCACCGGTGCTGGCAGTCCCTTCGCAGGGCCCGCGGGTCGCCCTGGCCCGGGCCCCGGGCCGCCGCTGGGCCCCGCTGCCCCTCGCTGCCCATCGCCACCGCCTCCGGATACCGCCTCCGGCCGCCGCCGCTTTAACGGGGCCCTGCGGAACCGCCCCGCCCCGGCCACCGGCCGAGCCCGGCCCCACCCCGGGCAGCACAGCCAGGACAGACCCGGGGCACCTGGAGGCACTGACCCCCAAATGGGCCAGTGATCCCCCCGTGCTCCCCCATGGTGTACTGACACCTCCCCACGCGTGGGCACCGCACACGGGGAGTGCTCCCCGGTTCCCGGCCATGCCACCGCGCTGCCCCCACCCCCCCTCCCCGGGCCCGGTGCCCCGGGCCGCTGTTTGCCCAGCGGCACCCCTGGCAGCGGCAAGCGCTCGGCAGCGAATCATTAACCGGGGTCAGGGACTGGCCTCGCCGCCGCCCCAAAGCCGCCCCGATGGGGGCCGCGGCCGGGGGCGGGGCCGGGGCAGATACGCCCAAGCCTCACACCGTGGGGAGAGTGGGAGAGGATGGAGCACGCAGAGCCCGTGGGACCCAGCGACCCCTACGCCACGGGGCTGTGTTGTTTGCGTCCCCACTCAGCACATAAGCACCTCTCGAACACCACATCTATCCCCCAGCGTGGGCCGTCCCCCCTCCCTCTGCACATCCGGCTGCTCCCACCATGGTTCTTGCGACACCCCGGGCTCGCTGACATGGGGCCCCAAGACCAGCCTTGACCCAAGCAGGAGGGAAGCATCCGTGGGCACATGGAGGGGGCAGTGGAGCAGCTGTGGGCCCAGGACGGACGCACGACCGGACACAAACACGCTCACCCAGAGCCCGGGGGTGGGGCTGGTGACAGGGTCAGGAGACGCCCCCAAGTGGGGGGCCCCGATAACCCTTGTGCAGGGCTGTTTACAGCCCATCCCATGACCCAGGGGGCATGTGGGGCTCTTATCTTCACCGCCAGCTCCTTCCTGGGGCACAGGGCCAAGGGAGGGAGGGTTATGGGGCAGCACCTGGGGCTCCCACACTATCCCAAATCCCCAAAACCACAGGCAGCACTGGCATACGAAGGAAATCTTTATTGAGTCCGAGGTAGCAGCAGTGACAGGGGGCCGGAGGCCAGGCCCCAGGGCCCCCCGAGCAGGATGGTGTCCACACCACTACAGCAATGGAGGCAAAGCTGAACACTGCAGAGCCTGCAAGAGGGATACCCCACAACTTCCCAGCCCTTTGTTCCTGGGCAGGCAAGGACCAACCTCTGTCCTTCCCCCAAGAAATCATGTCCGGGAAATCATTGGAAGTGAGAAAGTGGCCTCCAGTAACTGCTTATCTACAGCTACAGCAGATCAGGGGGGGTTACCTGGGGGCAGATGCAGCCATGGCAGTGCACCCCCCACAATGTTAGCGCCAAGACAGTTATATTAAAAAAAAAAGATACTTCAGTGACAGCACTATGCGCAGATTGGCACAGCCCCAACCCCACAGCAGGCAGCCTCAGTGGCTCCTCAAGGGAGAGCAGCAGTGGGAAGCAGGACCAGTGGGAGCCCTGGTGCCCTCACACCTTCAGGACAGCAAACTTGAAGACAGCCATGATAGCAGCGCTAATGAGGCCAGAGATGGGGACGGTGACAAACCATGCCATGAAGATGTTTCGGAAGAGGCGCCAGTCCACTGCCTTCCTGGAGCGCAGCCAGCCCACTGAGACCACTGAGCCCACCTGTACAAGGAGTGAGGACCTGTCTCAGCATTAGAGCAGGCATCTACACCCCACCACTATGCATTCCTTCACCCCCAGCTCAGAGCCCTGGGTCCTGCTCCAGCTTCTGGGGAGCTCACAGCACGGGCAGGGAGGAGCAAGGAGCTGCCACCCGAGTGGTGACAGGAACAGGACCCTGAAGCACATGGGTTCCCATGCCCTCTTGGCAAAGGCCCAGGGACCATGAAAGGGGTTTTGTTCTCCCATGATCTCCTGAGTGCCCCAGGGACCCACCCCAAGCCTGGGCAGCTGCTGCCACCTCACATTGAAATGCAAGTAGCAGAGCTGGGAGCTGACAGTGGCCAGCAGCCCAGAGTTGGGCCTCCCACACAGCTCAACCCAACAAGCATCAAGATTCAGGAATGCTGAGCTCACACCAAGCCACAGCCATCGCCTTGCCACCCTTCCTACCTTGCAGTGGGTAGTGCTGATGGGGAGGCCGACATTGGAGGCAATGACCACCGTCAGTGCTGATGCCAGCTCAATGCTGAAGCCACTGCAGGGACAGAGGTGCAGATCAGAAAAGGGGCACTGGATACCCCAAAACACCCAGTGGGTTCAGCTCAAGGCAGCACAGCTTGACTCTCCAGATGAACCCGCCAGGATGCAGCAAGGTGTTGGAGCCACACACACCCCAGATCCACCACTGACCGCCCCCCCCGCCCTTAGAGAGAAGGGAGGTGCTCCTGGAACAGAATGTAGCTCTCAGGCTGCCTGGAGCCTCCCCTCTCCTCCATGGCAGCCCTTACCTGGATGGTGTGATGGGAGTCAGGTCCTTCCCCATTGTCTGGATGACTCTCCTTCCCCAGACCCACAAGCCGATGCAAATCCCTGCACCCCCATAGAGCAGCAGCCAGATGGGAGTTGCCACCTTGGTAGCCACATCGCCCGTCTGATAGACCAGGAAGAGTGCGACCAGAGGCCCAATGGCATTGCTGGAAGAGAAAGGGGATCTGGTCTAGAGGGCCAGAGGCTCTTGGCAAGATGGAATATCCCTGGAAGTGCTCAGGGCCTGGCTGGATGGGGCATGGAACAACCTGGTCAGGAGGAACAGGTCCATGGCAGAGGTTGGAACAAGATGGTATTTAAGGTCCCTTCCAACGCAAACTAGTCTGTGATTCTATGATTCTCTGAGCACCAGCCCCAGCTAACAGCACCCCCTGACTCCACTGACCTGACATCATTGCCACCATGAGCGAAGGAGCCAAAGCAGGCCGTGAGGATCTGCAGGAACTGGAAGAGCAGGGACACCTCAGGCTTGTCCTGGTCATGCCACTCTTCCAGGGAGCTGCTGCTGCCCTTGTGGTCACTGGCACCCAGCTCTGCCTGGGCAGTGTTCAGGTCCACATCTGCAGCCGGGTGGGCATCCGCCACTGCGTTGCAGTAGCTTGTGTAGCTGTCCATGCGGACCCTCTTCTTAGTGTCCACCACAGACCAGCTAAGCTTCTCCCCCTCCTCACTATCCCTGGCACGCAGCGAGTCCAGGGGCATGCCACAGATGGCCATGGTGTAGGAGGTGTAGCTGTTATTGCGCCGCAGGGGCTTGTCCCCCGAGTCCCCCATGCAGTCCCCCATCTTGGCCAGGTGCAGCTTGTGCAGCAGTTCCTTGTAGAGGCCGGAGTCCTTGTGCACAGTGTGGTACTGGTATTGCCCGCCTGAGCCCAGCTGGTGGCCCACTGCCTGGCTCAGGTGAACCAGGTTGCCATTGGGCAGCCGCACAGCTCCTGCCAGTGGGGACAGCAGGTGGAGGGGTTAGCACCAAGGGGTGTCTGGGGTTGGGGAACTCTTACCACCTGTATCACCCCCTGCTACTCACCACTGTCAATGCTTGTTTCCTTCAAGTCAAGGCTGGGGAGCCTCTCCTGCTCCGGGGCCTCCTCCAGCTCCCCCAGGTTGAAGGAGACCATCCTCTCCTCCACCACTGCTCGAGGCGGGACAGCTGACCCTGCATCAGCAGCGGGGCCCTTGACATCGCCCAGGGGCACCTTGGCCTCCTCTTGCTCCTCCTTTGGGCCAACATTCTTCTCCATCAAGGGGCTTTCAGAAGGACTTGATTTTATCTCTCCTGTGAAGGGGAGCAGCTGCCATCAAACCCCTTCCCACCACTGCACCCAATGCCAGCAGCAAGCACACACCCCCCTTGCCACTCAGATTTATGGCAGCCAAATAAAATTTACAGCTCCCCCCATCTTGAACTTTGGAAACTGCTGGGCAGTCACACCTTGTCCTGGGCACAACAGCCAAACCATCTAAACCAGCTCATTCCCTATTTTTAGACACACCCACCCACACGGGGTGTGGTGAGCACCATTATGGGGCTTTTATGTCAGTTATGTCTAGTGTAGAGGTTCCTCTTTGGGCCATGTTTGTCCCACCCCTGTGGGCAGTGGGATGCTCTAGACCCACTTCTGGAGTTGCTGTGACCCTTGAAGCTGACAGAAAGGCACCCAGAAGAGACCAGCTCCTCTGCCAGCCCAGTAGCTCCAGCCTGGGCTCCTCTCCAGCTTCCACTGGTGGGTTACAAACCCAAACAGGAGCTGGTCTCCACCTCCCAAAGGCAGCCTGGTTTCCTGTCCACCCTGAGGAGCCAAGCCAGCAGCACCCAGCCCTGGAAGCTGAGGCTGTTCCTCTGCCTCTACTAGGAAAAGCATGTTTTTTCCAGGTGAAAACATGAAGTCAGCTCCTTCAGACAACAACCAAAACCACCTTTTTGTGACAGACATGACCATTTCCCTGTCACTTTGCTTCATGGGCTGGGCTGTGGCATCAACCCTTCATCCCGGCATCCAGTCCCAGCAGAACTGTCTCCTTCTGCATGCCCACCTCCTCCCACGGATGCTGTGGGCAGGCAGGGAGCCTGTCTGGCACCTCACCTCACAGGCAGGAGTTAAGCTGAACAGCTGTAAGATTGTCAAGAGCAGCCATAAAGCTGTTAGTCACACCCCAATTACACCAGCACAAGGACATCCCCTCATCACCAACTCCTGAAGGCCCAGCTTGCACACACAATTGATATTCAGGACCACATGCAGTTCCAGGCACTGCTCTGGAGGCAGAGCCCAGGGCTGCTCCTTTGGATGCCTTTCAATAGAGTATTTTGGGTATTTTTTGCTACAGGAAAAGGATTTCATCAGCTTTAAACTTGTGATCTGCATCAGCCAGGCCAAGGATTGCTCAGCAGGTATGAGAAGATTAAAGGTTACAACAGGCACATTGTCTCTTGCCTTTTCTCTCCTCTATTACAGTGAGACCAGCTGTCTGATACTGCCCACAGCTCCAGGAGAGATCACCCTGCAGATCAGTCAGGCCCAGATACTGCTCAGCAGCACAATAGCTGCTCCTGGAGTGGGGGGCAGTTCAGGCACCTGGGTTGGGAGCAGGCAGAGCCCAGTGTGGTGAGTGCCCTAGTGACTCAGAGCAGGTTTAATCCCTGAGTGAAGATGAGGATTCTGCTAATAACAGCCCCACAGCTAATGGGATCTCCCACTGGGAAGAGAAGTCGGTTAGCCAAAGCGTGCCCTTCCCCGAGGACTGCAGAGGGATATGGTACTTACGGTCAATTTTCTTCTTCATTCTTGGACATACAAAGAACCAGACGACAAGAGCACAGACAACAGCACTCCCCGCCGAAATTAGGAGGATACCCCACAGAGGAAGTTTGTCAAAGCCCAGCACTAGGAAATAAAACAATGGATCTTTGAAAACCTCTGGGTAAAATCCTCCTCAACATATGACTTTGGTTTTCCCAGGCACAGGACTCAATCACCTGCAATAGTCCTGAGCTAATCCACTTGCCAGTGAGAAACACTGCTGCGAAGGTGTCACTGACCACGCAGAGAGCCCAGGCATACCCTCTAAGCAGCGCCATGGGTCACATCCCCATCAGCAGCTGACCCTTCCCAATCCCTTCCCCCAGCCAAACCCTGTAGGGAGTGGTGCATGCCCCAGGCTCCACACAGCTCTTGTCTCCTCATTTGCTGCAATGTCAAAAGAAAAAAAACACCTCCCAGCGTGGCTGCTGCAGCAACGGTGCTGCTTCCCTGCCTGCTCTGGAGAGCACACAGAAGCTTGGGCTGCTCCCACTGGCGCTCACCAGCCCCTCCGGCTGCTGGGGAGAGCAGCTCTTCTGCTCCAGGAGTCAATGGGGATTTAGGCTTCATGGCATCTGAGGTGATACATGACCCACTTAGAAGCATTCTCACAGGCAGCCTGACTTTGAGCAGAGGACTGGCATCACACAACCCCAGGCAGGGCATAAGGTGCTGGTGACTATCTGAATCCTGCATTTGCTGCTGCAGACAGTGACTTACTGCTCCTGAAACAGCCCAGACACCTCACGCAGGCACAGGTCTGCCTGCAAACCCAGCACTCAAGTAACCTAGAGCTCACTCAGCAGTTCAGGGCTCAGGATAAACACAGATCCACTTTGGACATGCCAAGTGATCAAGTGATTTTGGAGCAGCCCCAGTGCCCCCAGTAGTACCACTGAAGGCCTGTCTTCTTCCCCATGTTGGAGAGCCCGGCGAAGGGGAAGCTGACATCCCTTCAAAAGTTTTTCCAGCCACTGTTTACGGAGCAAACCCTGCCAGAGCCAGCACTGCCTGCCCACATCCCACCTCCAGTGGCTCTTCCACAACAGGAAACCCACACTCACACCGAAAAACAGCTCAGGCCGAGTCATCCTGGCAAATAACGGAGGGGACAGAGCCTCTGGCTCGACGGGCAAATCCGCCTGTCCCTGCTGAGCCCTCTCCTAGTCCTGCTCGTGACCTGTCCCCTGCAACACAGCATCTTAGTTCGGCTTTTCCAACTGAAGCTCAGACTCTGCAGCACAGGGGCCAGCTCTTCTTGACAGGAGTAATTAGCTTGTTTTTAGGGACAAGATGAATCAGGAGGCACAGCCCCCATCCCTGCTCCTAGCCCCACTACTGGCAGCCCTTCAGCAGCCAGCAGGTACCTGAGTTTTAGCACAGGTAAGAGAAGGGAAGGGGTAGTCATGCTATTGGCCAGTCCTGGGAAGTCTAAGGAGAAAGGTCTGGAGGAGTTTAGTTTGAGCAGGTCGCTTTGGCTGGGCAACTACCTAGCCCAGACAGTGCAGGCTAGCCTGCCGCCTTCTGTAACCGGCACAGGCCAGCCGCCTTCTAGGAGATCTCAGCCCTGTAAAGCAAAAAAGGGGTAAATCGTGCATTTAATGGAGGCTTTAGAAAGAGTTTCAAAATTCAGGTTCAAGCATTCTGCTTTTCACTTACAGGGCGCTCCAGTGTACATGATGGAGAAGAGGTTGATTCCCACAGTGCAAGCATAGAAGATGGGCAAAGCTCGCAGGCCATTGGGAACAGGATCTGCCTGGAAAACACGTCAGTGCTGTAGAGAGGTAGACTGGGGGGCTGTGCAGCAGCCAAGGAGCAGCTTAGCAACAGATCCTTTCCAGAAGGGGTTTGCACCCTCAGTCACCTACAGATAGCAGCTCCCAATAGCCTTTAGTGAACAACCCACAGTCAAATGTCCCCTGGCTGGAAGGGCAGGAGGTAGCCCAACACCTGGGTCCCATGAGGCTCCCCAGAGAGCCAGGACAGGTGTAGCCAAGGGTTCCAGCACTCCCAAGCCTGGAACAACTCATCTCTACCTGGCTTCTGAACTCTTTCCCTCGCTCCCCAAACTGCCATCTCCACTTAAGATTTTCTTTCAACTCCCCAGGAACTTTCAAAGATTTTGCCTCTTTCCAGCTGGCTTGGACAAAATAAAAAGTCCCTTACTCATAAAGGAGCTTATTTGACCACATACCTGGCAGCAAGGCCCTCACCCCAGCAGCAGGAGCATTAATCCCCACTGCTGCCCAGCAATTCAGATTTTGCATCAGGACAAAGACACCAAGCCTTCCTGAATGCCAAGCAGCACGGAGCAACCGGACTGTTCAGCACCGGAATAAAGCATGACGGGGCCAGCCCCACTTTGGGAGGCTGGTTACACAAGGTTACTATGACAGTGGTGACGCTGAGCTGTTTTAAAGGGCTGCCAATGATAAGATCTTAACGTTTCTTGAATTGCTAGAGGTAAAACCTAAAGGAATTTAGCCTCAGATATGCAGAAGAAAATGCTGGAGTTTCTCTGCATAGCTGGGGTCCCAGGTAGAAGGAATGTCGTTCCCAGCTGAGGATCACCACCTTCACGTGCAGCCTACCCCAAGGAAAAAGGTCCTTACACCAGGATTTTGGAAGAGCCCAACTGACAGCTCAGGTCTTATCAATTCTAGCCTACTTCACTACTGGGAAACAGGGTTGCTCCTACTGAGGCCAGGCAAGACAACTCCCATGTTTCAGAAGGGAGGCAATGCCCCAAAACCCTCCAGGTCCACTCTGCAGAGTGGCCACAGGCCCCGTTTTCTCACCTCTTCAGCTCCCAAAGGGCTCCCCTGGTGCCAACACACATACTCAGGGATGTGCCAGGAGAAGCCCTGGTGACCATAATCCAACCAACAAGTCCATTGGGATCAGCCAAGAGCCCTAAAGTGTCAGAACACAGGGCAGATAGCCCTTACCTTACAGAGGATGAGCCTCTGGACGAGGAAGAACAGGATAGCAGACATGATGCCCGAAAGAAGGGGTGAGATGAACCAGGACAACACTAGAAAGGGGGAGGCACAATCAGCATCCTGCTGCTGAAAATGGAAGCCCAGGGACATATGGGGGCCACAGCTGGGGTGGTCCTTCCAGCTGGACTTACCAATCTTCAGCAACTCAGACCACTTGACACCTTCTTGCCCTTGGGCCACCAGTGAGAAGCCAATGGTCGCTCCAACGATGCAGTGGGTACCAGAAATGGGGAGCTTCAAGAATGAAGCCATCAGCTGCCACACAGCAGATCCTGGAGAAGAAGCAGCCTACTAAGAAAGCCATCACCAGGGCACCCTGGGACATACTGCGCCTACATTGTGACCTCCCTGCTACTTACCAGACATAGCACTGATTGAACCTGCCATCAGCAGTGTGGAGTTGTACATCTCTACATCGATCAGCCCCTTCCGGATGGTCTCACTGACCTTGGCTCCCAGCAGAACAGAGCCCACCGTCTCAAAGATGCTGGCCAGGATGCAGGCCTGCCGCAGGGTCACCACCCCCGAGCCCACAGCAGTGCCAAAGGAGTTAGCTACATCGTTGGCACCAACAGAGAAGGCCAGCACGAAGGCAATGATGAAGCCCAGGACCAGCATCCAGAGGAAGTCAGCCATGGGGGCGGTGGGTACCGCGGGGGTCGGTTCCATAGCGGGGGTGGGGTGATGGATTAATAAATTAGGTACAAAATTAAATAGAGAGATCGCTATAGGGCCCGGGGGGGCTGCGACGCCCTAAGGGCACATCGGTCGCAGGGGCTGGAGGCTGAGTGCCGCGCCATGGTCTGCGCCGCTCTTCATCCTGCGGGAAAGACAGAGCTTAGCGGGGTCAGCACCAGATACTGGCCCTTCCCGCCGCCGGTAACGGCCGCTCCCGCGCGCGCCACCGCCCCCTCCCGCCGCCATGTGTGTGTGTGTGTCCGCCCCTGCCCGTCACCTCCACTCACCGGCTGGGCTGGGCCGGGGCGCACTGACTAAGAAGCCCCAACTGCAGTCCCGCTTCGCCGCCGTTCTAGCCTCGCTCCACTCACGGCCGGTCCCAGCCAGTCCCGTCCGCCTCCACAGCCCAGACTGACGCGGACACAGCGCCCGGCACGCTTTAAGACCGCCCTCCACCTCCCACGTGACTGCAACCCCGCCCCTCCCGCCAGGGCCCGGCACCGCCCTCGCTGGCTATTGGCCCGCTCGCCGAAGGAAGGGGAGGGGCTGCGCCGCCATTGGGTAGCTCCGAGGACCGAGCCCGAGCCCAGCCCCGCTCCTCCGCGCGGGTACCGCGCCTGGGAACCACGTGCGCGCTCAGCGGCCCCGCGGGGTGTAGGTACGGCGGTACAGGCGCTGCCCGGCACCGGCACCGACACCGGCACCAGGCCCGCCCGGCACACATCGGCACCGGCACAGAGCGGCACCGGGGACAGCCCAGCCCGGCAGTGGGCTGGCTCTACACTCGCACGGCCCAGCACCGGTATGGCTCACCCTGACGCGAATGTGTGCTCTGCCCTGGCACCGTCTGGGTAGGCCTGCACGGGTGTGGCCTTGAGTGGGTTTGGGCACGTCTGGCACGGCCCAACACCGATGTGGGCTCTGCTCCGGTGTGGCACGGGCACAGCCCAGCACGTGTGAGGGCTCAAGCTGGGCTCCAGGGCAGCCCGAGACAGTTGGGCACGGGTGTGGATCCGTGTGGGTCTGGCCCACATGTGGCACGGCTCTGCTCAGCTCCACCATGACCAGCCTGTGCTATGCACAACAACGGTGCCGCACCAGCCCAGGCGGGCACTGAGCTGCTGACCACTGTTCTGGCTCTCCAGTGTGGCTCAGTCCCACTCCAGCTCTGGACTGACATCACACGTGGGCCTTGTGCCTGCACTGGTTGAGCCCAGCAACAGCACCAGCCCAGTAGTACCCACTGGCCTCAGCAAAGGCCACACATGGGGACTGAAACCAGTCCCCACCTGGACCAACTATGGCACCAGCATCCACAGCTGAGTAGTGACAGCTTAGGGGACCCTGCAGGGTCCCAGGAGGTTCCCAGGAAGTCCTGCTGGGCATCCCCCATCACCTCCAGCCTGGATGACACAGGTGGGGGTGAACCCCTGCATGCAGCTAGTGTGCTGCCCTCTGTGAATACACATACACACACAGCCCCCACGTGTGCATGCACATGCTGGGGGCACGTGTGCTCTGGGGGGATGAGCACCAGTGCCCATTCCCATTTTGGGGTGATCATTGCCCAGCAGGAACCATGGCTCAGTGGGCAAAGGCCACAGGCAGTCTCAGGGCAGCAGGTCAGCCGGTACGGGAAGCTGGGGTGTCTGGCCAGGGCTTGTGCCACCGTACGGGTCAGCAGCTGGGGGCCGGCCATGGCTGGGCCATCGCAGGCCATCGCGTCATGGGGACACTAGTGACAAGGGGTTGCAGATGGCACCTGGTGGGGGGGGGAAGTGGCCAGGGTGCCCCAGCCCTGCTGCATCGCTGCCCCTGTGTCACCTGGCCAGAGTCCGTCCTGTGTCCCCATGGGCCCTGTGTCCCAGGCCACGTGCAGCACTGGGTGTGCAGAGCCACATCATAGCCCAGGCTGGGCCTGGGGGATGAGGAGGGATGTGTACCTGGAGCCTGGAGACCCCTTGCCACTCTCATCTCACCAAAGCAGTAGCAGGGGATGACCCCACACCCTTACCCTGTCCCCACCCCACATTCCTGTCAGCACTGGGTGTCCCCATCTGCCCTAGATGCGTGAACTGGGGAGGAAACTGAGGCAGGAGTGCCTGGATGAAGCTGGGAGGAGATCCATGTCCTGGGCCCCCAGGTCCCATAACCTCAGCTTCGCCAAAACTGAGAAGGGATCCAGGTGTGTCTACACCCCTGCAGAGGTAGAGACAGGTGTGGGGAGCAGTACTGGGCATACAGTGTGCAACAACAAGCACATGGGGTGCAGCACTGAGTATGTGGGATGCAGCACCAAACAAGGGGCACAGCACAAAGTGTGTGACCAAGTGTGGAAGGGCGTAGCACTGAGCAAAAGGGTGTACAGAGCCTTGCACATGGGGAGCAGCATTGATCACATGGGTGCAGCAACTGAATGGATGGGGTGCAGGGCCAAGGATGTGCTGGGAAGGAGCAGTCTGGGGGGCCCTTCAAGATGCCCCCAGGCCAATATGTTGCAGGTTCCCAGCACAGGGAGGGGATCCTTAGACCTTTGTCAGTTCCACTCTTACCGTTCCCACTCAACAGTGGGACTGTGACACTGGAGGCACTTAAAGCAGTCAGGCAGCAGTCTGGGAGCTGCTGGGAAACACTCCAGCCTGTGGCCATCTCACATACAGACCCAGAGGCTACACCCCCCTGCCCCAGTAAGTCTGTAACTCCCGCATTGGGAGCCTTTGATGAATGCTGATCCTGCCCCAAAATCCACCTGCTTGGTATCAGCACTCCCAGTCCTCACGCTGGCTTTGATCTGCAGGTCTTTGCGCATGCTCTGGTGTTCAACAGCATCACTGGGCATCCCGACACTCACTGGCACACTGTGAACCTCTTAAGTGTCACCAGCAGTCTCTGGAAAGCCCCAGCACCCCAGCAGTTGGCCACCTTGCCTACCCTGGCTCCAGTCCTGACTGATCCTCTTATTTCATGTTGTCCTACTCTGTTGTTAATTGGTAATAAATTAAAACTAATTTTCCTGAGTCAAGTATTTTCCCATGACTTAACTGCTGAATGATCTCTCTCTCCTTACCTCACCCCTGCCTCATGTGCCCACATTGCCCCTCCTTGCGCACCCAGAGCACACCACTTCCCCTCCAATATTACTCTGGCCCCCCAAACAGCTTGCAGCTCCCTCTTTCCCCAGTGCCTATTCACACCTCTTTCCTCTGCCCTCCATGTCCACTCTGACCCTCCATTTCTCCTTTGCTCATGCCCAGATGACTTTTATTCATCAGTCTGGATCACTCTTGTCTCCTCCTTTTCTTCTTGGGATGCTCAGAGTCCCTTCCTTCTCTTGTGTGCATATGGACATCTCCTCCACAGATCCCCACCTGAGCCAAGGGGTCTCTGCTTGCCCCTGTGCCAACCTTGTTAAAATCCCCTCAGGCATGGGGACCCCACCAAACAATGTCCTCAGATCAGAGGCTTCCCCACAAGCCCAATGGACACCCTAAGGCACCTATGTGCACACAGTGGAGGATGAGATGTACTGCCACCTTCTGCAAGTCCCATTACTGGCAGAGGAACCATGGCTCGAAGGGGTGGGCTCTCCAGGGTGGGAGGGCGGGGCCAGACGACACATTCCTCCACCTTCCCTGGCAGTTCTGTGTGTCTCCAGCCTTGCCAGAACCTCTCGTGCTTCTGGTGGCAAGAAGATATGAGGGTTGTGAAGGATTTCTTCTGGGCCCTGGCTGAGGCCCAGCCTCCACCCAGGGACTTCTGCAGCCCTGCATGGCATCACCCAGATGTCTCTTTGGCACTGCCAAAGCAGGATGGCTGGGTGCACAGGCATAAGGAGGGCAGGTCAGGGATGTCACAACAAGCAATGCCAATCTAAGGGCTCTGGAGCCTTCTGGTACCACTGCCACCATCCACTGGCAAGTGTTAAGAAATTTGGCAGAAAACAAACCCCTTTGTGTTCCAGCTGGTCCTGAGAGATCAGAAGGGCTGTGGGCAGCTGGGCTAAATTTCAGAGTATCACCAGTTAGGCACTGTAAGTGCAGTGACATTCCATGAGAACTTACATGATCCAGATTAAGGAATACTTTGGTTTATTGGAGCAATAAGAAAGCAAGTTCAGAATAAATGCATGAACTACAGAGTGTTAATATGTCATGACAGAAGGTATCAAACAGAAATCAATATATATATAAAATATTCCTGGGTCTATGTTGCTGGAGGCCTGGAAGCATTAAGTGCCCATTCTGGACAGCAGCCAGACATAGGGTCCCTGTGGCAGAGCTCCACAGGGGATGCCTGCACAGGCACCTTTTCCTGGTGTTCCAGTAAGCTGGGATGAAAAAAGCACAGACAAGATCTGCCCTAGCTCACTCATCTGGCTCCTTTCCTCACCATGCATTTCTCCAGGAGATGGTGCCCAAGCATATGAAGAAAGCTCACTGGGTGCCTTCTCTCCATGGGAGACCCCTTCCACTTGCTGCTTGCTGGTGAATCACTGGCAAAGGTATTAGTGCAAATAAACTTGAATCACGTTGTGGATAAAGTTGAAAAGGACAAAAGTGTGGTCATCTGGTCCCATCTCCCTCCTCAAGCACGATCATCCAGAGCAGATTGCACAGGATTGTGTCCAGACAGTTCTGGAATATCACAAGTAGGGGAGACTCCACAACCTGGGCAATCTGTTCTAGAGTGCAGTCACCTGCACAGAAAATTCTTCCTCATATTCAGGTGGAATTAATATGAATTTGCAAAAACACAACAAAGTGTGATGTCTGGGGTCACTGTATTGCTTGCAGCATGGATAATACTTACAGTGAAAATCAAATTAGAATCAACTAGAATCAATGGCAAGTTAGATTCAGTGGCATCATGGGGCTCCCCACACCTCCTCAGTACCCAGGGGACCCTACAGGCCCTGCAGTGGCATCCATGGGAGCTTGCTGCCAGTACAACCCAGCTGATTGTGCTGCAGATCTTTATTTATATTCCTGCAAATATTCTGCTGGCTTCTGTCCGGCTGTCCGGGTGCTCTTAACTGGTTCTGGAAGCTGCAAGGCGCCTGCAGAGAGAGGAAGCTGGTGAGGCCCAGCGGGGGCACAGGGCGGCTGTGAGGGTGTGGAGCAGTGCCGGGCGCCCTGTGGGCTGTGGGCACCCAGCTGCACATGGGAGCTGTGGGCACAGAGAGCTCTAGGCAGAGCACAGGGTGCCAGCTCACAGCACCAATCTCCACAGTGACTTACTGGACACCCAGAGCACTGGAGCTTGAAATACCTCATGCTACCCAGTACTGGTTTGGCAACTCCCCACCACCCCACCAACTCACTTTCTCCTCTTCCTCCACACATGGAGCACACAACACAGCACCATTCCCAGCAGCATCGAGCCAAGGACTGCCACAATGCCTTCTATGCAGTACGTCTGGAAAGTATTAGCATCCACAGCATTTGGGTCTGCCCTGCCCACCACAGCATTTGGGTCTGCCCTGTCATCCACAGTGTTTGGGTCTGCTCCGTCATCCACAGTGCTGGTGGATCTCCTGCTGACAGCGCTGTTGAGGCTCAAGCTGTTCACACCTGAAGGAACAATTGTGCATATTAGTGTGTCCTGCACACCTCTGGCAATCTCCCGGAAGGGCTGACATTGCCAGCAAATGTTCTTTCCCACTTCGTTATCATCTCTGAACAAGGGAATATCCTGTGGTGGCAACATTTCTGTGGCTTCAGTAGAAACCAAGAGAACTCCCAAAGACCTTGCAAGTTTGTGTTCTTTGGACCCTCTCTCTCCTCTCAGCTTTGCTTACATTTTGGAGTGGCCAGAGTCCAGTTCTTCCAGTGTCTGGCTTTGCTCCCTGTTCCTGGGGATCCTTCACATTTACCCACAATCTCTCTTGTGCTCTGACCAGGGATGACGTGCCTGGGGCAAACACAGTCCCTGGGACTCAGCTGTAGATACAACTGGCAGTAGAGGCTCTGGAGCTCACCAGTACCCACAGGGCATGACATGGAGGGTCCCTACAGTTAGGGTCTGAGGTGTGGGTGGGGGGGCTATGGTGTGCTCCTACATGCACCTGAAACCTCTACTGCCCCATTGTGCTAGTTAGGAGTGACCTGTACCCACCTCCTAGTATCATCTTCAGCTCCCTCAGGATTTCATGTAGCACTTTGGATGTCTCCAGGGAAGATTGCTCCCTTCCATCTTGATACTCTGGACCTTGATAAAAAATAAAGTTGCATTTTTCTCCCAGCAAACCCTGGAAGCAGCACTCAGGCTGTGAAGTCAGTCAAGGACTGACCAGTGACTCCTGCAATGCCAGGGAAGTTCCAGGACAGGGTCCAGCTGAGAAGCTGGGAAAGCTTTCCCTGTGCCCACAGCTGCAACCAGACCCCCCACAAGGAACTCACATCATACCCTCGAGCACCACCTGTCCTGACGGAACAACAGAACAGGGGAGAGGATCACGGAAGAACACAGCACACCCAGGCTTTGCTCCCTGTTCCTGGGGATCCTTCACATTTGCCCACAATTTCTCTTGCACATGTCCATCTTCCCTTTTGAGGCTTGGTGGGTGCTGCCATGGATGGAGACTCTGATGCTGAAGGATATTGCTGTCCCCCTGGAGAGGACTTGGGGGGCTGGACAGATAGCATGGGGGGAGTGCAGCTGTTTGACCAATCAGTCCTTGGAGTGAGATGGACAAAATCCATCCCCGTGTCATGGAGATCCACCTCCAGCTCTCCCTCCCCAGCCCAGCACCCATACCCCAAGGGGATGCAGTCAGGCCCTCTAGGGAGACATCTGAACTTTGCTTTCCTTTGTTGCCTTTTCTCCAGTAAGGGTATTTGCCTGCCCCCAGTTTTCAGGACTCGTCTCCCACTTACAACCCCTGGCAGGACTGCCCAGTGCCTGGATAATTTTGAAAGCATTCCTATATCCTGGCATGGGGGCCTTCCCCGGGATTGGCCAGCACTGTCAAGGACAGGGAAAAGTAAAGCCTCAGCATGGCTCAGGCACAGAGTTTGCAGGAGGATGATGTTGGGTCCCCCTAGGCCATGCTGGATCTGAGAGTACATCCCTTTGGACCCCAGTTCTGAGGATGGATCCCCCTCTGTTGTGTCAGAGCCTCCAGGGTCTCATTGCAAGGTCTGGGATGCAGGTGCTGGGGGAGGGACATTACATCCATTACATCACATTTCCCATCATTTGCTGAGGGGGGTCCAGGTGGCCTCATTCCCAAAAGAGCAAAGTTCTGAAATCCCTGAGAACAAAGTGTGAGAGGCAGAGAGCATCTCACTGCATCCACAGAGCATCTGAGTGTGTGTCCCTCACAAAGCAACAGCAACAACCTCCACCCCCAAGGTGACAGCCATCCCGGAGTTGCTCCTGGCTGCTGGCAGAGCACTGGCTCTGCACTGACAGTTTGGCTGCTGCTGCAAGGAGCAGCAGCAGGACCAGGGCAGAGCCTGCAGACACCTGGGGATCTCAGCAGATGCTGCTGAATGGGCAAAGGACAGCGATTACCTGACACATCTGTTGTGTGAAAGGCCCTGGTGTTTTCCCCAGGGACTGGCACTGCCTGACGGACTTCCTGAGGTGCTTCCTCCTGTGCAGCCTCACGCTCCAGCACTTTAGTGAGAAAGTGTGTCAGCTGAATTCCAAGTCCCTGTTGCTCATCGGGATCTGTCAGAGCTGGGTGCTGGCCCCGACCTGCCCACCTACCCACTGCCTGGGCTCGCCACGGAGCAGCCCTAACATCCTGGGCTGGGAGGGCCACGAGTAGGAGGATGAGAGTCAGGGTCCACCGTGCCTGCACCATAATGCAGCTGCTGCTGCCGCTGCTCCTGCCACCGCTGCTATAGCCCGTGACACCCAACCTACACTGCACACCAGGGCCTGGCTTTGCAACTCCACAGGGAGCTTTGTGACCTCACAGTGGGCTTCTACCAGCAACATTCTGCCACCTCCACAGGGGGCTCAAATATTCCCCACCTGCTGGTGACAGGTCAAGCAGAGCCACCAGGCTCAGCCCTTCCCCAGCATACGTAGGGTTCTCTGGGGACCTGCTCTAGAAAACTCTGTAGAGACTACCCGGGACTTCACCTGCCTTCAGAGCAAATCCCAGTGCTCCTGGAAGTGCCTGGGGATGTCAGGCAGCTGCTGGCATGGACCATGAACATGGATCAAACACTTCCTGGAGCTCCCTTGGAGGACTCAGAAGCTGGCACCTGGGAATTATCTCAAACCCTTCATGGCCCACATCAGTTATCAAAAAGGAACGTCAGCTGGCAACCGAGCACCGTGAAGCTGTTTACCCACTTTGCCCCTGACAGAATAAGTAGCATACTCAGGAATGCAAAATAGAACTTGTGGGCTGAGACAAAAGCAGTTTAATAATTTAAATGCAGCTTAATAATAATAATAATAATAATAATAATAATAGTGAGATGCTGAGAGGAAGAGAACACACAAGAAAACAAGTGATGCATATTACAACTGCTCTCCACCTGCTAACCAATGCCAAACCAGTCCCCAGATCCCAATCAGCCCTTTGTTCTGGGTAACTCCCCCATACTGGGCATTATGTTCTATGGGACAGAGTATCCCCTTGGCCAGTTCAGGACAGCTGTCCCAGCCATTCTCCCTTCCAGATTTTAGTGCACCTCCTCCCTGGCAGAGCATGAGACACAGAAAAGTCCTTGGCTCAGGGCAAGCAGCTCCTTGGGGCTGTGGCTAGCACAGGTTTTTCCCATGAGAAATTTTCTTGTGTTTTATAAATAAAGATAAAGTTTGGATGTTGTTGGAACAGTGTCCCAGAACTTGGGCAGTGCAGGCCTGGCCAATCAGGCCTGGGGGAAGGCTTCTGACTGACCAATCTGGGTGACTTTTGAGAACTCTATATATGTGATGAAATCAAAACAATAAAGGTCATTCCTTCTTGCCACTGAGAACTGATGCATTCATTACTCTGCTAGGTGCTCAACAGCGACATGGGGCCACCTCTCCTGTCTCCTGCCTGATCTGCTGTGGCAGCACAGAAACCTTTCCCACGGGAATTTTCTCTTCTTCTTCTATGTTTTATAAATAAAATAAAGTTTCATGTTATTGAAACAGCCTTTGGATACAGGCGGTCAAATGCCTGGGCCAATCAATCCCTGGGGGGCAGATGACTGTTGGCCCAATCCAAACAGCATTTCTGATGTGTATATAAATCTGTTAATTATTTAATGAAGTAGTTCTTTTAGCACTCTGAAAGGACTCATCTCTTCACTCCAACAGCTAATGGTCCAACAGCGACAATCTGCCGCCCATCCCACTGGCCCACCCACTGCAGGATTGCCCTGGCCACCAGCTCCCCATATGCCTGGCACAGAGCTGGGAGATGTCAGCAATGGAGTACAGCTTGGCAAGTACCCCTGAGGTTCCCCTGCCCAGGTCTGTGAGGGCACCATGCAGCTGTTTCTTCACCTCCCAGAGCTTCTGTCTCCAGCGGACCAGCACCAACCCACCTTTGCTGGCCACCTCTATGCTGGGCCATACTGCCACTGCTCTGGGGCAGCCTGGGGGATGCCCAGAAAAGAGGGGCCCATCACAACACCTCACCACCTACCAAAGGAGTGCAAAGAAGTCCAGTGGCCCGCATACCTGGAGACTTTGCTGGCACCAACAAAGAGGAACAGAGGTGGCCCCAGCCCCCATGGTGCTGCTGATAACCATCATAGCCACCACTGTGGGGGCATCCCCCAGCAGCCACATATCCCAGGGCATCCCAGCCACCAGCCACATCCTCCCCAAGGCACTGCCCAAGGAGATCTTTTGGGACTGCTCCCTGGTCAGAAAGGATGATCCCAGCAGCATCCCCATGCCTTGGGGCCCCAGAGCCATCCCCCACAGAGATGCTGGTTTGGTCTCACTGCCAGCAGACTTGCTCAGCCCCATTGCAGTGTCTCCAAGAGCACCAACTGTCTTGAATCTGGAGCAACTCACCACTGGCAGAATGGAGCCCCGGGAGCTGTGCTGGGGTGCAGGGAAGGACCCACCACTACCTTGGCCTGCCATGTCCCAGCTTGGCACAAGGGACATGAAAAGTGGGAGGAGAAGCAGAAGAGCAGCGGGCGAAATCCCACCCCCGGCAAATGCTGGGCTCTGGCAGCCAGCACTGCTGTGGGAGTCGTGGGTATATTTGAGCGTGGAATGGTGATAGATTGTAATATTTTGAGACATTTACTCTTGGGTGTGTTCCATTAAAAGCTGATTTTCCAAACTGCTTTGTGTGGGAGCGGGGAGGAGTACTGGGGGCACTGGAGAACAGCACTCAAGAGGTGCAGCAGCTGTGCTAAGCCCCAAATGAGAACCAGCCCTGATAGGTACTGAGCTGCCCCCAGGGCTGAGGCACGGCCAGCTGGGACGACAGAGGCGGGGGTGACTGCCCTGTCCCCGTCCTTGGGGGAAGTAGCCAGATCTGACGAGTCTGTGCAGGACTCTACAGCCACAGCCTCTTGCAGAAAGCAGCACAGAATCCCTGGGACAAGGGAACAGAGCCAGGGATGGACAAACACAAGGGATACAGCACCTTCATCTTAAGCACGAGCAGTGTTCCCTGCAGTGGGGACAGGGATGGGTGCAAAACCCTTCAAAGCCTCACAGCAATGTGCCCTGCCTGGTGTCCCCTGCACTCGGCTCTGCAGCTTGGCTGTGCCTCACTGCTGCAGCCAAATCACCCCAAGAGTGGCAAGGGATCAGCTGCAGGCCAGGCAGGGACCCTCCTCCCCCGGTTTGGCTGAACTTGTGGGAAGTAGGAGAATAAGATGAAAAAAATCCTAGCACTGATCAGACAGTGCCTGGAATCTTCATCTCTCGTTATTGCCCATTTCCTATCCAAACCCTGGACCCCATCCAAGGTGTGGACCCTGGGAAGGTGCAGTCCCATTTAGCATCAGCCTTGGTCACTCGCTGCCCTGCCATGAGCCTTGTCCTTGCTCCAGGGCTCCTGTCCCTGTACCAGCTGCACTGCCACTGCCCACCACCCTCGGGGCCACAAGGGTCCTCTGTCTGAAAGACAGAGTGAAAGAGGAAAAGCCCAGAACTTCTGGGCTGGGCAAAAGTAGCATGTGCTGCCAAAGTGCATCTTGGAGCTCTGAGGGAACTGGCTGATGGAGTCACAGGCCTCTCTCTCTGTGCTATTGGAAAAGTCACAGCCATCAAGTGAAGCCCTGGGTGATGGGGAAGGGCAACTCCACTTTCCCAAGATAAATTTAAGATTATGTGTTTTATTCCCATATGTAGATCAACAATGTGTCCAGCCCCAAACTGAGAATTCAGATTTAACGGAAGCTAATGCACGATTGCCAGGTAGATGGGTTTTTGATAAAAATCTTTACTACTTTCAGTTTGTTCCTTAGACAACTGTCTTAGTTACCCGGAAGGTGTAACCAAAAAGCATGTATTCTATTACTATCTTCATAAGGTGTTAAAAACAGGTGGGGTAGTGTTCTTTAACTTCAGCATGACTCAGTCCTGATAACACCAGTCAGGGGGGCCATCTCCACTGAGGGCCATCAAGGTCTCCAGGAATGACTCATAAGATTACATCATTCATTGTGAGATGCCCTGTCCAGAGGGGAGGAACTGAACGTTCCTACCTGCATATAAGCTGAGACTCTGGGACACTACTACACCTTTTCCACTGGATCTCCAGAGGTGGACCAGACCTTTCTTCAGGATCACCACTTCAACCAGACCACATCCATCAGTCCAACGGGACTGCAGCCACCATTTAACTAGACTGCTACCACCACCCTGAACAACAGGGGGGCAGGTTGTATTCTGACTTTGTCAGAACCGTTGTTTTCTGACTTTGTCTGAACTGTTGTTTTCTGTTTATTTCTGTATAATTGCCTTGTTATAAATACTAGTAAAGAACCACTTTTCCTTTTTCCATATCTTTTGCCTGAAAGCACCTTGATTTCAAAGTGATAATAATTCAGAGAGAAGGGGGGTCATATTCTCTATTCTAAGGCAGGTTCCTGCCTTCCTCAGCAGACACTTGTCATTCAAACCAAGAAAACAACTTATAAATAACCTGAAAGGTATCTGCTGAGTTGTAAACATGTTTAAAAACACAGAGCAAAGTATGTTGTTCCAGTGTTACTATAGACATAAAAATGTTCATGAATGGGATCTATGTCTGTTTGAAAAGAAATACCTAGACTCTGGGAACTACCAAGTCCTCAGCCTCAGCTCTGTGCCCAGGAAGATTACGGAACTTGTAATATATGCAGGTATGATTTGTGTGAAGAAATAAAGCATCTCAAGCCTTCAAAACAATTAGCAACAAAGACTTCTATGAAGAGTGAGGTTGTCCTTATAAGAAATAAACCGAGACTCAAAGACAGGATTTTCCTTATAGGGCATGGAAAGATACCAGACTGCATTGGTACTTTTTAGAAAATAAAGTTTCTGTAGTTGAGTTATAGAAATTGTGCTGTAACTGCTTTTTAGCCCACCCCCCTTTTTCCTAGCTTTTGCTTGCTTTGTAGTTTTTAGGACCCCTAGTAACAGCAAGACGCAAGCGCAAAGGACCATCCCCGTTATGACCCCCAGCAATAGACCCCAGCAAGAGCAGAACACAAGCACGGGAGACAGAGCATGATGTGAAAACTGGGAACTCAGGGGAGTGGGAATTTCTGAGAAACGAAACTAAAGAATGTATAAAAAGGAAAAGTTTAGACCGAAGTTGTTGTTGTATGTGGAGCAGAGACTCCCAGGCACACCCAGCACTGTTTTGCTTATTGCCTCCAGCCTTATATTCTAAATT
Organism: Lichenostomus cassidix; assembly: GCF_008360975.1. Taxonomy (NCBI): domain Eukaryota; kingdom Metazoa; phylum Chordata; class Aves; order Passeriformes; family Meliphagidae; genus Lichenostomus; species Lichenostomus cassidix. The sequence continues at coordinate 5,048,716 of NC_139502.1, read as the reverse complement.
CTGAATTTTAATTAATGTATATAACCATTGCTATCTTGTAATCTGCTTTATATAAAAATTTTGCTGCTAAATTTCGATTGACTCGTTTTCAGTTATAACAAACTGATCCTCCTGGGAGCTGTGCTGAGGCCCATGGAGCGCAGGAAGTCATTCAGGCCAGCCAGCACGGCTTCACCAAAGGCAAGTCCTGCCTGACCAACCTTCTGCGATGGAGCAACTCCACCCGGGGACAAAGGGTGGACTACAGATGGCACTTCTCTGGGCTGTTGACATGGCACCTGTAACACTCTTCTCTCCCCCGGACAGGTGAATTTGCAGGCAGTGTTGGATGAGTGTCTGGTGGGTGAGTTCATTGGATGGTCACAGTCTTGCTCAAGTCAATCAAGGGGAGCAGCTGACGAAATCGCTTTGGATTTCTATATGGTTTTGATACAGTTTTGTCCCGGGACCTTTCTGGACCAAACGTCCCGCACACGGCTGGATAAACCTATCCTGCGACAGGTGAGGAACAGGCCGAGGGGTGACAGTGGCCGGGGTGGCACCAGGCTGGAGACCGGGGGGAAGAAGCGAGGGGACGGCTCTGGGAGCTCCCCCAGTCCTGAACGCAGGCGGGCTCCAGACACGGTCGGTGGCTGCCGGCGGGAGCAACGCTGGAACCCACCGAGCCGCACCCGCCCGCCACAACGGACCCGGGCTGGCGCCACTTCAGCTCCCACCACTCGGTCCTGGCCCCGCCCGGCGCAGTGGCGGCGGGGCCTTGGCGCCACCTAGAGGTTCGGAGCCGGTCCTGCAGCCCCGCCCCCTCGTCGCGGGGGCTGAGCAGGGAATGGCGAAGGAATGGGGAGGCCGGGGACATGGGGGACATGGAGGGTATGGGGAGGGGTACACTGGAGACATGGGGGCGCGGGGTCTGGGCATCCCCTTGGACTGGGAGGCGACAGGAGGTCCCAGCGGTGCCACTGGGGGGCCGGGAACCCGCAGTGGGGCTGTAGTGGCCTCCGGGGAGGCCGGAATGCATATACGCGGGGCGGGTTCCGGGCGGACCGGAAGCGGGGCTGAACCCGTTGCCGTGACAGCGGGCCCTGGGCCGCCATGGAGGCCGCGCTCACCGACATGTACGACCAAGCGCTGCTGGGCATCCTGCAGCATGTCGGCAACGTGGAGGAGTTCCTACGCATCCTCTTCGGCTTCCTCTACCGCAAGACCGACTTCTATCGGCTCCTCCTGAGGCCCGGGGACCGCCTGGGCTTCCCGCCCGGCGCGGCGCAGGCCATGGCCTTGCAGGTACCGGCGGGTCCCGGGGGATGACGCAGCCTGGCTGTGCTGGCGGCCAGCGCGGTCCCTGCCGGCGAGCCGAGCCGAGCCGAGCCGAACGGGCCATGTCTCCCGGGCCGGGCGGTGTCTGTGTCAGGCCGGCGGTGGGGTTAGGTCCGGGCAGGGCGGGGGATCCAGGGCGATGGTCGGGCAACACAGCAGCCCCCCGGGGCACCGGCGCTGCATGGAGAAGCGCAGAGGAAGGCAGGAGAGGCCCCTTGAAGCGGGGGCGAAGCGTCACCCTCGTGAGAAAAAGAGGAGACCCGGAGGCAGGCGAGGATTGCGAGACCCCGGTGGGAAGAGTCGGGGTGCGACATCCACTCGGAGCTTGGCTCTGGGAGCACCGGGCCAGGGTGGACTCAGGGAGCTGCCGCCAGGAGCCGTGGGAGCAGAGAACCCAGAGAGCGTCAGGAGGCAGATGAGGACCCGGGAGTCGTGGGGGGAAGCAGGTCTGGGTTCCGCTCAGCGAGAGCTTGTGCCCGGCATTGTGCTGGTCCGGCTCCTAGACGGGAGGGGGAAAAAGCCCCGGCCTGCCTGGTTCGGTGTTGGAGCAGCTTTGACTTGGGGCTTCTCTGGTCTGTTATTAACTTTCATTGACAAGGAGCAAACGAGTTCGTAAAACTTAGGATGAGGCTGGCTTTAGGGTATTTGTCTGCTCGGACTGGATGAGTTTTCCTTCCCAGGCGCATCAGGCCTGGTGTGTTATGGGTGAGAGGGACAGGGGTCTTGTCCCTCCCTGCAATGCCTCGTGGCACCTGGGGGTCCTCTTCACCCCCCGGGGTAGCCCTTGCTGGCATCTGTGGATTAGGGGGGACCCCAGAGGGGGCTCAGGCTGCAGAGGAACAGCATGCAGCTCAAAATACTGGGCAGAGGGGCAGTGCTGATGGGGTTCCTGTCTTGTGTCCCCCCCGGGGCTGTTTGGGGCTGGGCACAAGGAAGGAGGTGCAGTGTTTACGCCATGGGAAGGTGTTAGTTAGGGTGGCCTCATGGCTGCAACCAAAGGTACCCAGAGCATAGGAATAGTGTGGAAGGGGTTTGTTCCTCCTCATCCTGACTCAACTGCAGTCCAGGGGACACCGTTCTGAGGTGTTGCTTTGCATGATCCACGTAGGGCTGGCACTCACCTCTTCCACCTCCTCCCCTCTGCTCACTGCCTGGGGAGGAAGGCTGGGGTGAGTGGCACAAGCATCTGTCCTGTTGTGATTGTACTGGCAGGAGCCCTCCCTTGGCCATGTCCTTTGTCTTGCACCTCTAGGTCCCCGAGGAAGACTCGAATCGAGCAGGTGTGCCAGTCCACTGCTGGAAGCATTAAATCTGCCTCCAAAATATACCTGGGGAGCAAAGGAGGGCCGTGTTTGATGCTTGCAAACTTTTCAGAATGTGTTTACAGTGCCAATGCCCTGGCACTCAGGTGGGAGAAGTTGCAGCCCTTTCAAGAAGCAGGTGCAGGTTCTGAGTCGCAATCATCCCTTGCTGCAGATGCAGTTGCGGGCTTCACTTCTGACTTCCAGCCTGGACAGGCATGGCCAGGAGCCAGGTGCAGGGTAGGATTACATCTCTTGGAATCACGTCTCCTGCACCTGTCCATTTGGTCACAACCAGCACCAGGTCAGCTGTTCTGCAGCTTCTCCTGGGGCAGCTCATCCTCTTTGCCCGTTGGAGGCTTTGTCTGAGTCCAGGCTTGTAAATGATCTTTGGGTGAGCCCTGGAATATGGGGTAAGGGGAGGCTCCCTTGGAGCCCCCTCCCAGACAAGAGCTGGATCTCACCACTCTGCTTTTCCCTGGAGTAATCAGCCCTCTTCCCAGGCTGGGGTGAGGTTGGCTGCCAGAACACAATCCTAGAAACAATTCCAAAATGCTCCCAGGAGTTTCTGAGGTGTGCTTGACATGGCCATGGGACTTTTCAAAGAGTCAACGGCTGTTTTTGTTGGTGACTGAAGCAGCTTGGGGTAGGTATATGATGTGGAAAGAGGAAGGGCAGGAAGGAGTAAGTGCCTCAAGTGTGTGATGCTGCTCCTATCCTTCTCTCAGCGTCCCAGGCAGAGCTGGTGATGCTGCTCACTCGGTTTGCTCTTTCTCTCCCAGGCATTCCGAGTGTTTGAGCGGATGGCCAGGCAGGATGATGAGAAGAGGCACCGGGAGCTGGAGGCGAAGCTGAGGAAGAAGGAGGAGGAGGAGGAGGCAGCTGCAGCTGCTGAGAGGGTGAAGCTGTGCCCTGCGGCTCAGGAGATTGAGGTGGAGACAACAGAGCACATCCCAGCACCAGATGCCGAAGGAGCTGCAGACACACAGGAATCAGCCGCAGCCCAGGGAGCCACAGCCCCCAGCCATGTGTCAGTGGAGCCTCTGGGAGCTGCTGCCCAAGCAGAGCTGCCAACGTAAGGGTCTCTTTACTTTCTTCATGCTCTTGGCAGGGGGGGAGGCAAAACCATGGACAGGACGTCCACCTTTTCCTGCACAGCGCCTTTTGGGTTTTGACCTTCCTCTGCAGGTACTTGGCCCTTTGGGAGGCTGTGAGGATTTCCCTTGCAGGCTTTCATGGCCAGAGGCATTCTGTAACTCCCCACAGGAGGGCAGGAGTTGTCCTGTGGGTGGTACAGGGTTTCCCACTCTGTTCTGGGCAGGGGAGGTGGCATATCCTGTATATGGCCCCACAAAGCTGGGCTTGGCCACGCAACTCCTCCACAAACTGGCTGTGGTGAGCAGTGTCCCTTTTCTGGCACTGGCTAAGGCTCACATGGAAGTTCTGGCACCAGCCTGCGACCTTTTTGTTAGTGCTGGACTCTGTAGCGTGCTGGGAGATATCCCAGCAGCCATCTGGGAGTGCACAGATACCTGCAATACCTACAAGTTGGTGCTGGCAGGCCTGGCTGTGTGACAGGCGGCTGCAGCAGCAGATGGTTTTGGAGTCCTCTGCAGGTCTCTGGCCCAGCCCTTCGTTCGGGGCAGGGCCAGCTTTGAAAATCAAGCAAGTGCTGCAGAGTTTTCTCTTTAGCCAGGCTTGGTGGCTTTCCAGCAATGCCAAGCAGCCTCCATTTGTGCAGAAATGTCCTTGTGTCAAAGTCCTTCCACGGCTTCGGGGACACTTCCAGCCAGACTCTGTCTGCTGAGCAGCAAGAGGTGAGCTCCAGAGGGCCAGCGTCGCCTGTGAACCATGTACCTGAATGCAGGTCCTGTTTAGGGTTCACCCTGGGCATCACCTTGACCCTGAGCCAAGGCAGAGCTGCCCAACCCTTGCTCAGGGCCTCATGCCCCATTGAGGTTCAAGTTCCTGTGCTTCTTTGCTGACCCAGTCAGGGGAGTGATGCTGTGAGCTGGCTGTGCAGACCATGTCTCCTCCTCCCCTCCCTAGTCTTTAGACCCCATGTGATGGCTGCGCTGCCCCTCTCAGATCACCACGACTGTCCTGGCCATACGTGGGACTTTGCTGTGGCCTGTCCCTGCCGTCCCTCTGGTGCTTGGTGAGGAGGGAAGCTTGGGCTGGTTATCCCTGTCCTCCCAGCCAGTTTTGGTCATGTCACTGGGAAGAGCAAGCTGCCAGAAGGAGGTGGGCCACTGGAAGAACCCCAAATCCTGGAAGGACTGGGATGGCCAACGTCTGTGAGGGGCAGAGAGAATTCTGAGCTCAGACTTGGGGGCTGTTGGCCCTTGTCATATGTAAGGGACAGTCTCAGGACCAAAATCTTGGGAACAGTGGAATGGTAACTGACAGGACTGCAACGGTTTGGTTCTTTCCCCAGGGGGTGATTAGGCACTGGGACAGGCACTGGGACAGGCTCCTTGGTCATGGCTCCAAGGCTGCCAAACTCAAGGAGCATTTGAACAGTGCTTTCGGGTAAATGGTGGGATTGTTGATGTTGTCTTGTGTAAGGCCAGGAGTTGGATTTGGTGATCCTTGTGGGTGCTTTCCAGCTCAGGATATTCTGTGATTCCCTTATTTTAGGACAATGATGGAGTTAAGGTCTGCAGCCTCGGCTGCAGGCCGTGGGGAAGAGCCTGAGCGTGGTGGCCTTTGGGGGAGGACGGGGGTAAAGGGGACCGGCAAGGTGCCTGGTGAGTCACTTGGTCTGATGGGAGGAGGAGAAAGTACTTAAGTGTAACTTGTGTGCATCCCACAAGATAAAAAGCCAGAAGCCAAAAATGAAATCAGCTGCAGTGCTTGTGCTGGAGCTCTCCTGCTAAAGGAGGATTGTCCCTGGGGCTGCCAGTCTGGCACCAATCCCCAGACAAAATAGCAAGTCAAAAAAAAGCCCTGCCAGAGTGCACAGCAGTGGCCTGGGTGTGTCCAGCCCAGCTTTCTCCCAGTGGAGAAGAGAGGGAGAAACTGAAGGCCCGGTGAAGCTGTGAGCAGAGGGAGTTGGGCTGGGCTGAGTGCCAGCTGCTTGTGCTCCTGTGCAGGCCACATTTGTTGTGGTTTGCCTTGTGAAGTTTCACATCAGAACTTTTGTTGTGGGGCAGCAGCTGGTGTGAGGAGAGTTCAGCTGCCTGAAAACAAATGTCAGGGCTGCAGGAAGGAAACTGGAGGGATCAGGAAGGAAGGTGAGGGCCCATGTGGGAGCAGGATGGGTCTGTCAGCCAGTGTGTTGGAGCCAACAGGGATGGTTTCTGCTGTGTGTGGTGAGAGCCTGGTTAAAACTCAGTCCTCACATGTGCCACCCTCTGAGTGTGTTCTGGCACTGCTGGAGAGTGGCCCATCAGACCTCAGACATTCAGGTGCTGTTTTGCAGCCTGCAGCTGTGGCATTAAACAGTAAGCCCTGCGTGGCAGCTCTCCCCTGGGTGTAGCCATGAAAAGAAGGTGCTTTCAGCTGAATACAGCTGCCACTGCAACTTCTGCCCTCCCCAATGGCCTCTTCTCCCTCTTCTCTTACTGCTTCTACCACCCCAAACACACTGGGGTGGAACACCTGCAGCCCCCTTGGCATCTGCTCAGTTTAAACACGTGGTGGGTGAGATCAGGTGCCAGAGGCCCTGTCCCAGTCCCGGGACTCTAGTGGTTTGCAGGCCAGGAGAATGGGGTGTCTGCGAGCTTGAAGTAGGGCAGAGCAGCCTACAGGTTTGTCACAGGGCTGTAATTGGTTTCGATGCCTCTGGGGGGCACTGGAGCCCCCTGAAAGGCAGCGGGGGCCAGGCAGGCACCCCCCGACAGACTATTAATAATTTAACTGTTTGCTTAATTCTCCACAGCCCCCTTCCTTTTGAGCAAAACCCAGAGCTACCAGCCTGGGTACGAGGGGTGCATGAGTAATGCACAACCCTGGCAGTAGGAATGCAGAAAAGAGCTTAAACAAAATATTTTCCATCCCCCTCCCTTATCCCCCCCCCCCCCCCCAGCCACTGGTGAAGAAAACCGCTGCCACCAAAATCTATATAAAAACTTGCTCATTCTGTCACCCTGACGGCTCTGGAAATGTAGGGCAGGTACCATCCTAGATCTGCCAGCTCCCATCAGAGCCTTGCACTGTGCTCAGATGCTGGGGTGCTGGTTTGGAACATCTTGATAAGCACAGTGAGATGGTAGCAGCCTTTTCAGGGTCGATCCAGATGAATCAAGCCGGTTTTGCAGGTGTGGAGATTTTCAGGGCTCAGTTTGGGGCTCAGCCAGTCTCCCCAAGTTACTCACCTTCCCCTCTTGTGAAAGACATGTGAATCAATTCCTCTTTGCTGTCCTGTAAAAACACTGAGGACTGAGGTGTCTTTGTGGTGACACTTGTGCTAGGAGCTGTGCCAAGGGGGACAGAGGTCTCTGTGCCACAGAGAAAGCTAGGCTCCTCTTGCAGCTGCCCCAAGTGTTCCAGCCATCCTTCCCTGACTGTCCCAGCTCTCTTGCTGTCCCTACGTTGCTAGGAGGGTAGCTGGGTACGGCCCTCCTCACACCTCACCATAGGGTTGTTTTTCCTGGCATTGCAGCTGCATAGTCCCAGCTCTGGCTTTTCTCCCATCTGCACCCAGAAGCCATCCTTGCCTGAGCTCAGCTCCTAATTTTGAACACCTCTGCTGCCCAGCACCCTCCCCTTCCCCCAGCTTGGATTCCATCCTGCATATATTTGCCACACAGCATTTAAAATAGAGCCTGGCAGCCCACGTGTGGCACTGCACAGCCTGGCCTCTGCTTGTGTTTTATGGCTTTGGTTCCTGGCTTCCCTCTGCTCCGTGTTTTCTCCCAGTATGAACTGGGGGCGAAGCTCTAATCTCCCTGTCCTGTGAGTCCCTTTTCTACTCCATGTATTGGCAAGAGGTAGTGGCAGGAGGCTGGGAAGGGCAGTCCTGGAAGCCTGTGCATGATGGTAAATTCTCACCTTTATGTGTTTCTCCTTCCAGCTTTTGTGTCTCTCCCAGGTGCTCCAACCAGGATGGGGCATCTCTGGTCTGTACCTCAGAGATCATCTGGGCAGGTGAGGTCTCTGAGAGGAGGATCTTTGGGTGTGGACCGCACAGTCAGGGTTAGAAACAGGGCCAGTGGGACACAGAACACCGTGCCAGGTGGGCCCAGGAGGATGTGCAGCACCTCACTCCTGAGGAAGGCTTTGACTGCTGCTGGGTGATCTGGCACACTTACATGCAGAGCAGAACGAAACCCTGGGGTCTCTGTGGCCTCGGCCATTCGCCTTCTGTGGCATGGGGAGGGAAGAGACAGGCATAATAGTGGGCTGAGGTGAGGAGGGGGCCCTTCATGGCTCCACCACTGCTTTGTGGGGCCTTGAAGGAGGCCCTTCAGGTGTTTTTGAGTTCGTGACTGGGGACGGGACTCTATTCACCCTATGCACACAGTGCCATTGTGCCAAGGAAGGGGGCAAACAGGCTGCTGGTGAGCAGCAGAGCCCTGGTCACCCTGACCACCCTGGTCACCTGGTCCAGGTGAGCCCTGCCATTGGGCTGGTCTCACTGATATTGCTCTGCTGTCCCTGGGAGTGGGTGTTGGGGCTCAGCAGTGACCTACAAAAATCGTTGGTGTACTCCCTGGCTTGCTGGCTATCGAGAAGCAGAGTAGAATTGAACTGAAATGCATTTATCTGGTGAGCTGACTCCCAACATTCTAGCCCTCTCCTTAGATCCACCACTCCCATTCCCGGAGCCCCTGGTGACTCGGGGGTTAACCCTTTGTGAGACACACTGGGAGCATCCCTAGGATGACATAGCAGTGCTCTGGGAAATTTCCATGAGGTGCCTGTGTGAATATAACTCGACTTAGCAACGACTTGGCTTTACTGGAAGCCCAGATGGCGTTTTGTTGCGAGGTGCCTGCAGGATGGGCTTCCTGGCATGGCTGCATCCTCCTTGGGATGCTAGGGACAGGAATTTTGCTGCTGGTCACCCTCCATGGGGAAGCAGGGCTGTGAAGAGGAGCTATTGCTGCACACTGGTGACTTCGAGGCTAGTTTTGTTTGACTCAGAGACTGCATTGTACCCAGCTTTTTCCTCTCACGCCTTTTCCGTCAGAAGGGAGGGGGAACCCTTAGGTGATCAGCAGTTTTGTCTGGGACTGTCCAGGCCAGAAGTCAGTTAAACCAGTTTCCTTCCCTACTGCCCCTGTGGACTTTCCTGATGAGCTCACCTCAGAGTCCGTGTTTTTCCAGCCTGACCCAGAAAGCAGCTGATCTTGATCCATATTTAAGGAGAGTCTGTCCTGGTTCTGATTCCTCTTATGCACGTGGGGCTGTGTACAGGGAATTCCTCTGGCACGGCCAAAGCCTGTCATGTGCAAGAGTAAGACAGAGCTCAGAGAACGGCCTGACCTGATACAGCTGAGCTCCGTCTGGCCCCATATCCTGTCTCCATCAGCAGCAGATGCTGGGAGGAGAAGAACAGAATGAACGTTCAGTGGTACTTCCTCTGTGCTTTCACCCTGCCCTGGTACATAGTGGCTCAGCGGCTCTGTAAGCACTTGGTCTTTCAGCTGTTTGGGGGGATTATTTTCCCTTTTCTCTCTGAATTTCAGCCCTCCCATGCCTGGAGGCTCTGCAACAACATCCTGTAGCAGGTCCCTGCCACGCAGCACTGCCATATGTGGCTGTTTTCTCCTTGCGGGTGAAGAGGCATTGAGTGAGTTCCCCAGTCCCCTTCTCTGCCTTTTGTGGGCTTCTGTCCATGTCCATTTACCCATTTCAGCCTGGTTTTAAGCTGAAGAGTCATCATTTCCATGGTTGTTTCTCACTTGAGCATCCTTGTGCTCCTGGTCTTACACCATCCTCCAGTGTTCTGAGGGCCATCCCCACGCTCATGTGTGGACCCACTGGTGTTCTCTGCCCATTTCTTTGCTCCTTGGCTGTCCTGCTTTTGCAATGAGGCCAGGAAATCCTCTTCCAGCCACATGGTACCCCCTGCAGTAAAGTGGTATCACCCCAACCCCTTTCCCTCCCCTCCCAGCTCTCCCCAAAGCTGACAGCTTTCTTAGGTGAGAGCAAGAGCTTCACAGGAGCTCTATGTTGGTGACACCTTCTGCCAACATGTCCCAGTGTGTCCTTGGCTCCTTAGGTGGCATTAAGGCTTTTGGCCCTCAGGGTCTGCAGCACTGCACTCACAGTGCTGTCGTGTTTGGTTTCTGGGAGGAATGTGTCCAGGTAATACTGAGGGAAGCAGGGAAATGTAACTTAAATCATCTTTGCTAAATGTAGTCTTTCTTGCAATGGAGAGAGGCCATGCTTCCTGCTGGGAGAATTATTTTAATTCATGCAGCTTCTCCCATAGTGGTGGGAGCTCAACTACTCAGGAAGCATCCTTTCAAAGGGCTGAAACACTCAAGCTGAGGGTGAAATCCCTTAGCCCTTTCTGGTGCAGCCCTTTTCACTCTCAAGCCTTTTATAGATGATGACGAGCTAGTCAGGGTCCAATTTTCCAGCATTTTCATGGAGAACCAGGCTACTCTGGTTGGGTAGCTGAGATCAGCAGCAGAGTGCCAGTTTCCCTGTCCTGCACTGAGCTGCTAAGGCTTTTGGTTGCCCTACCAAGGTACTGAGCTCCAAAATTAGGTCCTGGGACCAAAAATAGCTGAATTAAAACCTATAAATTTTTCTTTCAACAAGCAGAAAATCCCAGGGCTGGAAACCAAGGGACAGCATGTGCCCAATTCTTAGATAAAAAAGCAATCACTGTTTGCTTAGTTTCATATTGCAGTATTCACCAAAAGGGGCCTAATGTAGAAAACTACCTGGATTTGGCCAGGTTTTGTTGGTGGTGCAGGGGTCTGAGAGGCGAGCTTGTCCTCTGTTCCCACAGCTCAATCCCATTGGATTCCTTTTGCCTTATCCCCCTTTCCCGTGGAAGCCTGGTTGGCTGCCTGTAGGTCTCCCTCTCAGGAGACCTCTGAAGCCCAAGGTTGTGCAAGTTCTGTGCAAACAATAAAGATCTCAGGGGTCTTTTCCAGTCTTGTCCTGCTGTCCTTGACCTAAATATCCCAGCAGTAGTGAAATTTAGCCCTCTGGTGCCAGCATTCCAGCACTCTTCTGCAAGCTGGTGGTGGCATTTCAACTTGCCTAATATCAGTAAGTTGGCGCTGTTGAACAGCTCTGTAAATAACTCGGGATGGCTAAAAAAAAAAAAAAAAAGGCGGCTAAGAGCTCTCCTGAACAGAGTGAGCTTGGAAAAGAACAAGATTCTTCCTCAGCAGGGAGAGGGGCAGAGCATCTCGGTGGGGCTGGTGGAGCTCCAGCTGCAGAGGAGGGGGATGGATTTGTTGGTTGACTGCTGGGTCAAGCTGCAAAGGCATCATGTGGGTGGTGTCTTGAACACCTGATACCTGAGAGCCTTGACCCCTTCCCATCACCCTCACCATCATCGTGGTGACACAATGGGATATAGGGGAATGTGTCTTGATGGGCTTGATTTTTGGTTGTTGGTCCCATCCTGGTGGTAAGTCAAATCTCTGAGGCTTCCTGGAGGTGAGGAGACCTTTGAAGTACAAGTCATATGAGGAACAGCTGAGGGAGCTGGAGGGGTTTACCCTGGAGAAAAGGAGGCTCAGAGGGGACCTCACTCTTGACAAGTCTCTGACAGGAGAGTGGAGCCAGGTGGGGATCTGGCTCTGCTCCTAGGGAGCAACTGATAGGACAAAAAGAAACAGCCTGAAGTAGTGCCAGGGGAGGTTTAGATTGGATATTGGGAAGATTCCTTCATGGAAAGGTCTGCCCACCCCTGGCTGAGGCTCCCCAGGGCAATGATGGAGTACTCATCCCTGGGTGGATTTAACAAATCTGCGGATTTGACACATGGGTACATGATTTAGTGGTGGCCTTGACAGTGCTGGGGAAACAGTTGGATTTGATGGTCTCAGAGGGTTTTTCAAACCAAAATAATTCCATGATTCCATGATCCTTATAATGCTGGTGGTGGGCACTGCAGGCTTGAGCCTAGGCTGCACTGCCTGGCTGGGCCATACCTCAGGTTTCAGGGTGATGGGGAAGGCACTGGCTTGCATATTTCACTTTTTGTTTTTGAGAGCTGGACCACCAAGCTGCACAGTGCAGTCCTGGAGGTGTGTGCTCTGGAGCTTAGGCATAGTGGACCATGGGGAACCACTGTCAGACTTCTGCCCACTTTGGGGGTGAACAAGACTTTTTCTGACACTGGATTTGGGTTGTCCTCCAGCAAACCAAACACACCTGGGCTGGAAGAAATCATGAGAATTGGGAGGGCCCTGGACCACTGCTGTGCTGAGGGCTAGAGCTTGCTGCCAGCCAAGGAGCATTGGAGAGGATCGGGATGGATCAGAGAGGATCCTGAGGCTTATTGACTGCAGTGCGACTCAAACTGTAAAGGAAAGGATTTGGCATTCAGCTTGCTTAGTGCTGTGCCAGAGCCCTCATTAGTTGAAGTGCTGGTACAAAGAAACCTTTGTGGAGCCCTGAGTGCCTCCTGGACCTCAGCGAAGGTCTGGGAGCCACAGTCTATGTTCTTCTACCATGGCACGTCCCAAGCAGAACCCAGAGACAGAAAGTGCAACCATCCTGATGTTTTGATGCCAAAAGATGTTAAATCTGGAGGTGGGGGGGAGGCTCCTTCTCAGCTTGCTTGCAGAAGGAGCACAAAGCTGGGATTTTCCATGCACACAATCCCTGCAGCTTTGAGAATGCAGCTTTCTGAAGAGGTTAAACCTCTGGCTTCCCTACCTGTTGCTACCGTACCCACATAGGAGCCCTGAGGAACGGAGGGCACACTTGACCCTCTTCAAACTCAAGTATCTTAGAAGCTGTTTTTTTTAGCTTTGACTGTTGCCCAGCTCTAGCTGAAGTTTGACAGCAGCTTTTTGGGGTGCACTTACCATCCTCTGGCTTGAGGCACTTTGGGTTCTTCTCTGGAAAGCTAGTAGGCAGAAGTTCTAGAAATCCATATTCCAGTAAATCTGTATTCTGGTGCGTGTGCTGGTGTCTTTGGGTGATCTTGGCCTTTCTGCAGCGATGCAGAATGGCCTCTGCCATTCCCCCGCCCACTGCCTGCCTGCCTAGCTGGCACTGCTGGATGGTTTCTGCCCTGCTGGGCAGGATGCAGATGTGGTGCAAGGTGCTTCCCCAGGAGGGAGCGGGGATTTGTGATAGTGTGAAGGCCTGGAGGCTGCCAGGGGTCTGACAGGCCACCCTAGGTGCGTGACCCAAGTGTTGTCACGGCAGGAGGATAGTGGCTGCTGACATGGTGCTGGTTCCCAGCAGCCCTGTGCTACCTGCAAGCAGCAGTTTCAGGGGGACAGACTGTGGGCTGCTCCTCTCATCCTTCCTCAGTATCACCCTTCCTGCTCTCTGGGGAGCCCAGTGAGGTGCTTTGAGTCGAGCAAAGCTGGCTGTGAGCTACAGGCAGATCTAAATGGGACCATGGTGGGGCCAGAGCTTGCCAGGGATAGGGACTATCTCCCACCAGGCCTCGGGCCCTGGCACTGCTGGCACTGGAAGCTACAGGAAGGCTTTGGAGCCCCCAACCCAAGGGCAACATTCCCAGCTGAGCAGGGGGGACCAGCCCTTGCTGCAGTGTGGCCAGGTGCCCCTGGCAAATATGTGCCAGCAGCAGCTTCTCTTCATGAATGTGTTGATGTCTCTCTGAGTCCTCACAGTGCTGGAGCCATAGGATTTATGGTGCTGATGGATGCCACGTGCTCTCAGCTGCAGTTAGGGAGCAGTAACCTGGATCCAAATGTCTGCTTGTTTCAGTAAATGCTGGCTGGATTGATGGCATGCAGAGCGTCTCCTGGCAGGCCCTGCTTGCTGCATGTGCATTTGGGTAAGGCATGCGGAGTGTCTGATTTTTTTCTTTTCCTACTTGCTCGGAGCTTCATTGGTACTTGATGAGATCTTTCCACTCTTGGCAACCTCTTGAGCTTGAAGATGGTTTCATGTATCACACTGGGCCTCTGACAGTGGTTAAACATGGATCTGGGGTGTTCATCCTTATCTGTCTGCTGCCAGGATGCCTCTGTTCCCTGTTGCCTCTGCTTCCCCACTCAAATGGCAGAAGGTCTCGTGGAAGTGAGAGGCTGTCTCTAGTGGTTAGGATGTGCCTGTGGGATTTGTGGGATGTGTCGTGATGGCAAAGTGCGGGTAGAATGGGGCTGTTGGAAATAACCTCCCTCAGGGGCAGCTTTGCATAAGGGAGCGGGTCTGGGTCTCCATTTCTGACAGTGCTAGCTTGGTTGCTTCAAAAGGTTGGTTGCTAGCCCAGCTTTCTCTCCACATCATCTCCTTTGGCATCAGCCAGTCCTGCTGCCCAGCTTCAGCTGTGGCGGTTGTTTCTTTTCTCACCCACCTCCACATCTGGCTTGACATGTTTTCCTTAAAGCTGCCTAAATAATTCACCTTGACTAAGAGCGAGCAGCAGTGCCAGCTCTGGAGGAAGCTTTCTGGGAATGCTGGTGAGTGGGGAGTGTCTGCTGTACTGAGCCATGGCATCCTTGACTGCTAGATGCAGGTATCTTGGATTTCCCTTCCTGAGAGGGCAAGGATCCTGCCTTGGAAAGCTGAGCTGCTCCAGGCTGAGAGGATCACTTTCATTAAGTTGTTCTGAAAATCCTTGGAATTTTTTCCTTCTTTTGGGGAAAATAAAGGTTCTTTAGGATTATGCCTGTATCAGTTCCCACCCATGACACTTTCCCACCTCTGCTTCTCCTCAGCCTCGGACTGAAGAATGGCTGCTCCCATGCTGCTGTGTCTTTTCCTCAGCTTTGCAGTCTTGCACTGAAACTCTTAATTGAAAATGAACTCAGTGAGCTGCCCTGCTTCTTCTCAGCTCAAACATTAACCAGATCCTTTGGTGTGTTTGTTTCCTGCTCTTGTTTGTGTCCAGTGCTGCTTTCATGGAGCTCGTGGTGCAGCTGTTGAGTTCCAAGGACAGAAACATGTTCAGCTGAGTGTCCACAGAGCAAGGATCGCTGTTGCCATTCCACGTTGCTCAGCTCATTGTGCGTCACCAACCCATGGAGCTGGGAATCCCAGAGTAAAAAATGCCCAGAAATCTGTGTATGGGGCTTGGCATGTGACTCAACCCTCAGACATCCAGCGTGACCACCAGGGACAGCGCTGCCACCTCTCAGGGGGTCTTGTCCCCTTGTGCTGCTGTTGAGGGTTTCACCCCGGATGTAGGGAGTGGCTCCAGTCCCAGGGACAGCACAGCCGTGCTGTGCCATGTAGCTCTGAGGAGTGGGAAACAGTTCGGCTCCTTCTCTATGGTGCATTGTTAAAGGTTTCACCTCCCCCAAAATGACACATTGCGAGCAAAAATAGAACAAGACAGAACACATAGACCCACCCCCACCATCCCCACCACCCGGCAGCCAAGTGCATGCAGTGCCAAACCCTTGGGTTTAAAAGCTGGTGCTTTGTCACCCTCCCTTCCCTCAGCCCTGCCACCACCTGCCCCAGCCCAGGAGGCATTCTAGCAGTCTGATGAGTGAGCATTGCACCAGGAGCAGCCATACTGCTGGGACAGTTGCCACCCAACCCACGCTGTGTGCTAGATCTGGCCTCCCTCTTCACCTGGTGGGTCTGGGGATGGGGGCAGGAGTTGGTGCAGAAGGTGCTCTTGCCTGCTGCATGATGGTGCTCTTGAGGCAACATGAGGGATGCCTTTGGCCAGGAGAGCCACCTCCAGCGTGGCAGCATGGTTTGGCCCAGCATGCTGTGAACCAGAGCTGTCTCCTGGGAGTGGTGAGGGAAGCTGCCTCCCAGCCAAGGAGCAGGGTCCAATTCTGGAGTGCCACTGGCGTGTGCTAAGCACAGTTAAACCAGGCAGTGATCTGGTTGGAAAACCTCCAGGATAGGAAGAGTTGCTCCCGGAGGTGGTAGAGCTGTCAGCCGTTTGTCAGCAGTGCCTAACAAGGCTGTGGCCTGCCAGAGCTGGCAGTTACACTGGCTGGAAAATAATCCAGGCTTTGTGAGTCCCCTGATGAGCCTATTCCGGGGTACAAAGCCCATTAGTTTCACATGCATGGATTTTCAACATTGGAAACAAAGCTGAAGCAGAGGCTGGTGGTGTCTTGGGAAAACAGCTGGAGAGATTTGGACTGGATGTTGGGGAGGAGAGGAGTGGAGAAGTGATGGCACCAGAATTCACACCCCAGGATGGGCAGCCATGGCCGGAGGGAGGTTTAGGCACAAGGGGGAACTTCTTCCCCTGAAACTGGATGAGCAAGGCTGGGGCTGCAAGGCCAAGGCAGTGGGGCTGAGCTTGACCAATGAGCTGCATGTGGAGGCAGAGGTGGCTGTGATATGTCCCTCCATCACCCAGCCATGCTTCAGTTACGGCACAGTAACAGCTTTGGAGGATGACAGAGCTGTTCCACAGGGACAGTTGGGCTGCCATCACCTGCACAGTACCTATGCTGTGTAAAGAGACATTGGACTGCAGGGCAAGTCCAGCAGTTTCCCTGTCACACGGGTAACACTGGCTGTGGGGCTGATGAATCTGCTCATGCCCTCGTAGGCAGTGAGATTGTGCTCGGTAAGCTCTGAGTACGGCTGCAACATCCAGAACTGCCTGACTGGGATCTGCTCAGCCCCAGTGCTCTTCTGAGGGAGAGGAGGCACATCCAGGATAGATGTGATGGCTTTGTGACAGCAACTGACTGCTGTATTTATCCATGCTGAGGCTGTGTGGTATTTGCAGCTGGCATCTCACCATGTGTGCCTTGGTAGTGGTGGATTTCTCCCATCTTTGATGATCTGCATCTGTTCTCACAAGCCTTGGTGTCTCCTCCTGCTCCCTTTTGAGTTTTTCCCAGGAAACGCCCAGAGGGGAACAGCCCAGGGGAAACAGCCATTTCTTGTCTGGTTCTTGTCTGGTTCTTTCATGACTGCAGGGAGCCACAGACACTTAGAATGGCAACTCCCAGCTTCCCCCTGGTGTCTTCCTGGTAGGTTTGGGAGGAGCCAGCTGGGGCTCTGCCTTGGGCAGCATGGCCACTGAGCCAGAAAGCTGGGCTTCTTGTGGAGGGAGGCTGCAGAGAACCAAAGGGTGCTGCAGCAAGGACTGTGGGGTGTTGAAACCCCCTCCATGCTGCTACCCCTGAAGGTCACAGAAGAACATAAAGGGCCCCACACTGCTTAGAAGGAAACACTCTCTTAGGAGGAGAAAAGCCCAGCTGGGTTTAAAATCAGGTCAGATGTGTCCTCTGGTTTGCCCTGCGGCCTCATGGCCAGCCTGCGGTGGGGGCGCAGGAGTCCCATGAAGCTGTGCTGTGCCTGGGCAGATCCCACAGCATGGGTACATGTCCTGCAAGGGCATTTAACCAGCCGAGCCGTCCCAGGCAGTACACAGACCCTCCTCCCTGTTGGGGGCTGATGTAGAGTGGTCTCTAAGACAGCTGTGCCTTGTGAGCCAAGCTGCGTGCCACCACTGGGCTGTTCCTAGGTGGAGACCAGAGGACACAAGACAATGCCTGGGGACATGCTGCTGCATTTCAGCACATTTGCTTCCCATGGGGGCAAGCATAGGGCCCTGAAAACCCTGTCACCACAGCCCCTGGTCACCTACACCATTTGCCTTCCACCCTCCAGCCTGTTTGACTCCTACAATCCGGGGGTGGTTGGGAAGCGACAGCTGGAGCCAACGCACCAGCCCGGTGCGCGCTGCCATGCCAACCCTGTTTCCATGGCAATGGGCACCCAATGGGCGACTGCCAGGCAAGGCCAAGATGCCCGAAAAATTATGCGATGCCCCCTGAAATGGTCAGCTGAGACTGGGAGCCTGTGAACACTGCCAGTCCTGATGCTGCCATTGGTGCCTGGGAGTGGATCAGAATCACCCCAGACCACAGGTGTAACAGGGCAGGTGAAACCCTTGGTCCACCCAGTGAAACCATAGAGAAAAAAAAATGAGGAGGTGTGCACAGCCACATTGAGAAGCCCCTCTGACTGTCTTACAGCCTAATTTAATTTAAATGGGTGGATCTTACATAACCCTCAGGGCACCATGCTGCTGGAGCCAAGCCCACCCCATACTGTGAGGGCTCCCCAGAGTGAGGGTGCCAGGAAGGCAGCGGGACACAGAATATGCTCCCCGGGGCTGTCTGTGCCTTGGGGCTGCTCTTCATGAGCCCCCCCCTTTACGTAAGTCACTGAGCCCCATGTTTATCCAGCTTTACGTTGAAGCCTAGGTGAGTATCAAAACATTTTAAAATAACTCTGCCTTTTGTTAGCACCACAGCTATCTTTAGAAGAGATTTGATTTTATTTGAAAGCCCTCTCTGTGAGGGTTCGGTGGAATAGATCCAGCCCAGCATTTTAAAGGGATATGGATGTGGTGGTCTCCTTTCTTGGCTGGAAACACTGTATTGACTATTGTTTATCAATCTGATAAACCCCATTTTACCCCTGCAACTGTCTCCTCAGCTTTTCTGACATTTTCACAGCTGGAAGGGGCAGTGTTGTGTTCAGAGTATTGCTCATGATTCATTTGTCCAGGCACCCTGGGATGGCTCTTCAGGCATCCTGCTTTGCAGCTTCATCACTTCCACATCGCCAACTGTCCTGGTCATAACAGCTGGTGGTCTTCCCAAACATTAAAATCAGGGTGAGGGGAGCCAATGCTGTGTTTTCATGGTGAACTCAGGTCACAACCATGGGCCACCACCTCTACAGCCATGACATTTGTTTGGGGGACAGCTCACACCCAGCATGTGTGAGTATCCCTGCTCCAGCTGTGATGGGAAGTGGAGGGAATAAGGAACTCTGAGGTGGAGTAGAGGTGGCCAGGAAGGCACCCTGAGCCCTCTGGGGGCCAACTCTGCACCTTTTGGGCAGCCAAACTATCATGTGTCTCACCAGTTGTCTTTTTGACAGCCTGACTGCACCACTGGGGAGAGGGTACTATGAGTCACCCACGGTGGGCAAGGTGGCTGTGGTCCCTCTGCCCTGTGGCTGCCAACTTAGACCTGTTCCCTGTCATAGAGCCAGCAGTGAGGGAGAGAATGGGCTGGAGCCCAGTGTTAGAAATGCCATAGGAGGGCTGAGCAGAGGCTATGCTCTCCCTTTTGGTTTCTTGCATCCTGCTCTCAGATTTCTTGCTCTCTCCATGCTCTGATCTTTCTGACATTTAACATCACCCCTTTCTCTCCCTACCAGGAGACAGGAGCAGTTCCAGACAAACCCTGACAGCTACAATGGAGCTGTGCGAGAGAATTACACCTGGTCCCAAGACTACAGTGACCTGGAAATTAAAGTGCCTGTGCCCAAGCATATCATCAAAGGCAAACAGGTGAAGTGGTGTTAGTGGTGTGTCTTTAGCATTTGCCTTTCCATTGGGAAACTGTGCTTTCCTGGGAAACTATGTTTGGAGTGGGAAGGCTCCTTGTCCTTTACTGAAGGACTGGAATGTTGTTGTGCCTTTTTCTCCAGTGTGTGTCTGGTGGGGACTGAGATCCCAGCCTGTCTGTGTTCCTGTTGTGCTGCAGTGTCCTCTGCTCTATCCCAGCTAGGTTCTCTGGCACTACCTCGCCCTTTCTGTGCTTCTCTCTGCGCTTCTCTCTGCTTCCACTACCTGCATACTCACGCATGGGTTTTGGAGCCTGGTTGGGGATGGATGCCCTTCCTCAGTTGTTCCTCTGGCTCTAAGTGTCTTCTGCCTTCTGTTTGGAAGCAGGAGCTGCTGGAATGGCTCCTCTGGCACTGGGGAACTGGATCAGGCACAGCCCCTGTGTGGCTTGACCTGCTCTAGATGGAAGGCAGCCGGCCTGGGGTGAAGGCTGAGGGCCAGCCCCCCTGCAGCTGGCTTCATGCACAGAGAGGTCTCACCTCTCTTTGGCTCAGTTGGGAACTTCCCTGTTCTGCTTGTGATCACATTGTTTTTCCTGCAACGCTTCTGTTCCCTTCTGGTCAGGGACCTAGAAGGAGTGTGCCCATGGCTGGCCTTAGTCGGACCTAGAAGTTTGAACTCTTTCCCAAGTGCTGCCCTTCCCTCTGTATTTTTCCATTTGGGAAGCCTGCACTCCCACACCTCCTGCTCTCCTCTGCTTCCAGGGCGGCTGAAAGGAGCATGCTGGAGTTTGTCACTGACTTCAGCCTACACAGCTCCTCACCATGCCAAGGAATGTCACTGGCAGCAGCAGCAACCCGGGCCAGAGGGGTGAAGGGCCACACGGCTGCCACAGGCAGAGCAGGGCACCAGGAAAATGCATCTCTCCCAGAGGGTCTCTAAAACAAACCCAGGCTGTTTCTTGGAAGGATTCTGGAGTGTCCCAACAGATATCCCTCCATATCATACTTTGATCACGATTTCTCTCCCTGCCAAGGGGATTTTCCTCCATGCCAGAGAAGTGTGTCCTTGCCAAAAACCCCACATAGGGTTCTGTCTGCTCCATCATTGGCCATGGAGTGGTTCAGGAGCCTGCAGGAGACACAGGAGTGAAGACAGGACAGATTTCCTGACCTTTCCCCTTTCCTTGGTTCAAGACTATGCCGTCGCTGTGGAAGAGTTCCTGCACCTCAGAGGGGGCAAAAGAGGTTTTGAGATACCCCATTCCCATGCCAGTGCACATGGCATGGCTCTGCCTACCCTTGCCCTGGTATCTGCCCATGCTGGCTTCTTGGAGCAATTGGTTGTTTGCATGCTGGGCTTCCCTTCTCCTTGCACTCTTGTACTTTGTTCATCCATCCCTCTTGGGGCTCCTCTTGGCAGGTGAGTTTCCATTTCCAAATGATTCCATATATTCCCAGCCTTGGGGGAATGGGAGCAGACAGGCTGGGTCTTGAGCCAGAGCAGGAGGACTCAGAGGAATTTAAAAGCTCCATGGACTTTGCACATGTTGTTCATGAGCAAAGTTCCCCTGCTTTCACACAGCTTCATATTTTAAAAAAATTACCAGGTTTGAAATTACCTGCCTGCCAAGATGAGATTAAAAATCTCTCCATTTGGTCTCTGGGCTCAGAGTGCACCCAACTCTAATGCTGCTCACAGTCTTCCTTATGACACCTTTTGGTATTCAGGCTGTTGCTGTGGCACATTTTTGCTCTGGTGAGCTTGAGATTTCCTTGCATGGAGCTCAGGTATCCTTGGAGCAGGAATGGGTGATTGGGTAGGTGGGAGCATCTTCCTCCATGGTCCCCACTTCTCTGATCTACTTATCGGTGCAATAGAGGCCCACAGATCTGAGCACTTAAATAGAGACAATGACTCCAGGGCTCTTTCTTTGCTGGACTCAACAGGAGACAAGCTCAATTCCTCTCTCAGTTTGTATTTGCTTGTTTGAGCTGTGTGAGTAGGCGTGGACATTCAGTGTGCACAGAAATCACTGTGGTGAAAAGGCCACAGCACACAGATGAGAACTGGCTTTCCTTGGGAGCAGCCAAGTGTATTGGGGAGCAGAGGTGCTCACAGGGAGCACATGGGAGGGACAAGCAGCTTCAGAGCTGCTGGGGCGCTGCGAGTTGCTCTTGGCCTTCCCCAGGTGTGGACTGTCCACAGGTACCACCTTGAGCCCATGAGTCCTCTCAGACATGTCCCTCCATGCACGGCGGGGCAGGGCTCTCCAGTGGGGCATGCTGTGTCTCTGTCCCTACTCCTGGGGGGCTGGTTTGCTGGGTGGGACCTTCTTACTAGGTGCAGGTAGAAGCAGGTGATGCAATTGCTTCTCATGCTGGCTGCTTGCACATCAGAGTGGCCAGGTGAAGGCTTCCCAGTTTGGATCTCTTCTTCCATTTGGGTTTCTCTGCTCCTTCTCCCAATGTTTGGCTGGTCCAGAGCCACCTAAAAGGTGTCCCTTGGTCCCACCAGATATCTTGTGCAGCCACCTGTGAATAAAACCCCTCTTATCACATTTGGTTTTTCTTGTCCATGTAGATCCCACAGAAACAATGCTGCACCTGTGCCTTCCATGTCTCCAGCTTCCCTGGCCCTCCATACCCCAAAGAATTTCCCCCCAAAATGTGACTTGGGAGTCACCTTGTTTTTTTTCCCCTTGGTCCTTTCTGGGCAGGCCCTGCATTGTGCTGAGAGCCCAGCATCAGTAGCTCTGTCCCTGCCCCCAGAACGGATGGTGGTAGTGGAGGGCGGAGCCTCGTCCCCATGCCTCTCTCTGCAGAGAGAGGCCTCAGCACTGGACTGGAGGGAGCTGCTCCATGGAGGGAGCATCTCCTCTGGAGGTGTTTTCATCCCAGGGCAGCTGCTCTTGTAGAGGCTGTCCACGGCCACATGCCAGTTGACGGCCAGTTGTCCTCTCCCATCCTCATGTCCCTTCCCTGATTCCCTGTGAGAGTGGTCCTGGCTCCCAGCCATCACACTGGAGCTTAGTCCCATGTCACCCTGTGCTGTTTGTGCTGGGCCTCCTCTGCTCCTGCCGGACCACACAGCAGGTTTGGGAGCTGTACCCAGGTGACAGCAGTCAGACACAGCTGCAGAAGCAGCTCTGCCTGTCTTCTGCCTGTGTGGAGCTAGTGAGCTGCTGGAAGTCTCCTAGGTAATGGATAATGTAATAACATTTCAAATGAGATCTGCAGAGCGGGAGGAAGA
Organism: Lichenostomus cassidix; assembly: GCF_008360975.1. Classification (NCBI taxonomy): domain Eukaryota; kingdom Metazoa; phylum Chordata; class Aves; order Passeriformes; family Meliphagidae; genus Lichenostomus; species Lichenostomus cassidix. Next base: position 5,026,483 of record NC_139502.1, on the reverse strand, counting down.
TCTGGGGGAACTCTGGGAGAGAATGCAGGCAAATCTCACTGCAGTCTCCTCCTCTCGGGCCAGTGCTGGGGGCCACAGTCGTGCCACTTCCCAGCCAGGTCCTTCCTTTCATCCCCTGGCGTGGCACAGGCTCTGCTGATGGCACCTCAGGGCCAGAGGGGACAAGAGAGAACATATGGTCTCTCCGGAGACTAAGGGTACTGCATGCCTGTCACAGCCTGCCTCTGTCTCCCCAGGGGACAGCCATGTCACCTGTATGGCAGGTCAGAGCAGGGGTCCCCATATGGCTGCTGTGGGCGGGAACTGGCCCTGTTCCTGGGGACAGAGCTGCCCCTGTGGCCGGGAGCTGGCAAACCGTGCCACAGCATTCCTCCTGCACACGGCCTCTCCTTGCACACCCGACGGGAGGCCTGAGCTGAGCCCAGTGCTGGCTCCAGCAGCGGAAACAGAGCCAAGGAGTGTGCTTTCAGCATGGTGCAGCAAAGAGGGGATGACCTGCTGCAGCCCTAGTGTAGGAACCCCCAAACTGCCCCTGCTCAGCTATCAGGAAGACACACACTCATGCCCAGCTTGTCACAGTGATGGACAGGCACAACCCTAAAGAGCTCTCTCACAGCAAGTAGGTGCCCAACCTTTGAGTGCTGTGTGGAGGCCTGTAGCATTACTGGTCTACTTTGTGGGGAAACTGAGGCACCGGGTAGAACCACCTGCCTTGAATCCTTCAAGTGTCGCCCCAGTTGCTGGGCTGTGTTGCTTTTCCTTCCCTGGAGAGGTTCCCTGTCTCCTCCAAACTGTCACTGTTTGCTGTGAGACAACAGCGGGATTCCCACCCTGCTGCTACAGGCAGGGCTGGAAGCTCTTCTCTCTCTCATCCCCTGCGAGTGCACTTGACCCCAAAGCCTGGCTCTATCAGTGAGATGGCAAGCAGGAACCTCCCAGTTTATTGTCTCTCTCTTTGTTTCCAGGTGTCTGTGGATATCAGCAGCAATGCGATTCGTGTAGCAGTACTGGAGGGAAGCAGCCAACATGTCCTCATGGAAGGGAAACTTACCCACAAGATCAACATGGAGAGTTCCCTCTGGAGCCTGGAGCCTGGGAAGTGTGTTTTGGTAAGGGTGGTCTACACCAGCTGTGTCTGCTTGGCCTGCAGCTCTGCTGTGCTTGACCTAGGAAACTGGAGCAACTGAAAGTCTGGCCCAGCTCTGGATGTGTCTGGCTTGGCCTGTCCAATGTCTGGCTCATTCTACCCTTGTCTGTGTGCCGTGCCTTGCCTCCTGCTCCTGAGTTGCCTATCTGGGTGCTGGTCGGGAAGCACGTCAATCAGGCTGGGCAAGGGGGTCCCCAGCTCCAGCTGCAGCAGGGCAGTACAGCCATTTACTTGGGGGTGGTCTCTGTCCTCAGTCCCAGCATGTGGCCCTGCACTGTGGTGCTAGCCCTGCACACCTGGCCTTGCTGACTTTGCATTCCAGCTCTCCTGTCCCTGCTCCAACCCCAGCATCTTGGCAGGTGCCTGTTCCCTGCCATTTCTTTCTGTCCTGCCATGGGATTCCTACTTACCCTGTTAGATGTGGACACTGTGGTTCCTCCTCTGCCTCCAGCAGGCCTGTGGTTTGCTGTATGCCTGCTGTCCCAAATCATCCCTGTCAAGGTGGTCTGAGGGCTGCTGGTGCCCAGCTGTGTATTACTGGTAGGTTCCCAGCCCCAAACCTAACTTCTGATGTGCTCCAGATGTACAGTCTGAGGGCGTGAGTTCAGCTGTGTTCACAGGTGGAGCTGTTGTGGGAGTTCTGCCCATCACCCTGGGAGCTCGAGTGTCAGTTTCCAAACTTCTGTGCCAGTTCGGGGGCCAGTATTGTGCTAGGAGTGGGATTTTGCCACCTGTGACCATCTTGGCCCTATTCTTTTCCACCCAGAGGTTTTTCCAGGAGAGTTTCAGGAATCCCAAAGGCTGTTGTGAGACCCAGGAAGGGACACATGCTGTCCCGGGGAGGGAGGGAGCTGGCTCCAAGCCTTTCCCCCTGTGGCACAAGGGTGGCAGCAGATGAGCACCCAAATTCAAGCCCCCACAGTGGGAAATGGAGTGGAAATGTGCTGCCAGAGTTAGGAATCCTGTGGATGGTGTGTGGGGAGGCTGCACAGTGCAACTTGACTACTGCTGATCCGCAGGGATGTACCCTGAGTGACAGGCTAGTGCCAAAAGGGTGAGTGACGTCCCTGCAAGGGAGAGGAGCTTCTCTGACACTGCTAGGCCATTGAAGGGATGTGGTAGTGGTATCCTTAAACCTGCATTTTGTAAATATTCATAAACATCTGGAAAATTAGCTTATCTGGGAAAAGAAACTATCCTGGAAAGGCATAAACCCATTGAAGAGGAGGTGGCCCAATGGGTGGCTGCTCCACAGCATGGATGGAAGTCCCCAGTGGGTGTTCCCAGGATCAGCAAGGGAGGCAGTGTCTCTTCAGTACCTGTCAGAGGCTGGGAATGGTGCGGGTGGAGTGAGACGCGGTACCTCCTGGACTGGCTGTGGGCAGCGTGGGGAGTGGAGTGGGCCTGTCACCCCCAGCCCCAGAGCTGGGTCTTTCCTTGAATAGCATGAGCCCAGGCTTGTGAAGATCTCCAGCTGGCTGCCAGCATATTTATGGTGGGATATTTATGGTGGGATGAGATCTCCCTTGAAGAATTGTAAGGTAACTGGAGCAGAGTGAGTAATTCTCGCCCAAGAGCATCTCCTTTTTCCATGCGCTGAGTAGCCAGGAATGGTTTGTGCCTCCTCCTGATTCATTCATCAGGGGACACCCACCCTTGTGGGAATGCATTGCTTCATTCAGTGCCTGTATGGGGCCACTGAGGTTTGTTTGGAGCTTATGAGGCATATGGACCCTTTCTGTGCCCCAATTTGTGCATCACTCTGTGTGAGCTCCAAATGCAGCAGTTGGGCTGTCTCCCTTCTGCAAGGTGCTGCAAGGTGCTGCCTGGCTTCCCTCTCTGGGACCCAGGGATGGCGCTCCCGGGCAGGGTGTGGATGTAGCCAAAACTGAACTCACCTAGTGCCAGCACCAGGGTTGTCTGAGGAGATCTTGCCTGCCTTGAGGACTGCTTGGGGCACCTTGGTGGCCCTGTCCATGGTGCGTGTTAATGGTCTGTGAATTGAGGCAATCCCTGCAGCAGAACTTGGTCTGTGTGCCAAGAAGGTGAACTCTCTCTTGCTTGGTCCTGTCCATCTGAAAAGGTCTCAGTTCTGTGCAGAGAGGCCATTGAGTCCCATATGCTCTTGCAGGACATGTCAGGGATCATAAAGATCCCCAGATTCTTCAGGAGGCTGCTGTAACAACTTTTTCACTGTCCTCAGTCTCCCCAGCCTCCTCCTGGCTCCATTCTGGGATGCCATTCATAGGCGCGCCATGAGCAGACTCCCTTCTGCTCCAGCCTTTATCCTGGGGAGATTATTTTGCCTTACAGCCCCTCCTAGCTCTGCTTGCCCCATCCTGCCTGGTGTCCTAATTCATGTATCCTCTTCATTACGTCACTTGCACCCCAGCAGCCCCAGAACTCCCCTCACCAGCATTCAGAGACCACTCTGCCTTCCCCCTCCTGTTCCATGGAGTTCACCTAGCTGGAGCCCAGCCTGACACCAACATGTTTCTCATATCATTCTTTAGCACACCCGTGTGCATGGCAGCAGAATCCAGCTGCCGTCACTCTGCAGTGGAGTGCTCTGCTGATGTGGGGTGGGAGCCTGTCCATACCTCCTGGTCAGGATTATGTCCCAAGATCGTGCCTCTGCCTGTGGCGTGCCCCACTGTACCCTGGTCCTCGGTGTCATCCCTGTGCTCTCCCTTCCCTTCTCTGTCACACCCGCTTGCTTGTTGAAAGCGAGATTAAAATAACCTCGCTGTTTTTAGCAGTCCCTACTGGGTGTTGTGCACAACTCCTTTTGGTATTATTTTCATTGTGGAGGATTTTTCTCCCATTCCCTCTCTTTTTCTCTTCTCTTAGCCTTTGTTTTCCACGCTTGGGCTTTTGTCAGCAAGTCCTGCCTTGAACATTTATTACAGTCCTGGCTTGTCATCCTGTGAGCCATGAGTCTGAGGGGACACAACTCAGTGGTGCTCAGCCCTGCCCTCCATGTCCTGCTGCGTATGGCATTGCTGCCTCCTCTGTCCCCCTAAATACCTCCTGATGACTTTTGAGGTGACTTTGGCTGCTGTGGTTCCAACAGGAAAGCAGGCAGGGGGAGGTTGTTTTCTCAAGACCTACTTTTACCACTTGGCAGCATCTCTCCAGCTTTGACAAGGTATTTGGGATCAGAGAGGAAACCTTGTGCTACTGTGAAGCCCAGCACTGACAGTGAGAGGTTGCGACCTTCCCAGTAGGGTGTGGAGATGGGACATGACACTGTGTCCATGCCTGTGAGGCCTGTCACCTGCTGAAGGGTCTCTCTTGGTGAGTGTCCCGTTGTTCCTGCAGCAATCCTCATTCCTTGCAATCCATCATTACCCTGGTGCTTTTCCAGGGAACGGCCTATCCCAATGTGGCTGAGAGTTCATATCTTGGACGCTGGCTGTGGGAAGTGAGTGCTTCGGCATGGGGTCACTGTGAGCTTCAGATAGAGCATTGGGGTATGACTCCTACAAGCCTCCCTCTCCTGAGGCCAGCATTGCAGAGGCTGTTCCTGGCTGCCTGTGCACCCCAAAAGACTCAGCTGGGCTTTTACCCCACTGGGACCCACCAGGCAGAGCTGAAATCTGGCTGAGGGCGTGGGCACACTGCAGGGACCTCATCCTTCCTCTGGCAGGTGGCTCTCAGCACCTCTGGGGCCCTGGGGGGTCAGCCAGAGCTGTTGGCTGAAAACTGAGCAGCAGTGTCAAATGCAGGTAAAGCTTTGCCTTGTCTCAAAGTGAGAAATACTCAGGTCGGGGTTTGTCCTTGTGGAAGAAGCCATGTTCCCTTCTGGAGGCCCCCTGTTTCCGGAGCTCTCCCCAAGGGTGCCCACATCCTTGCAGGGGCCTGTCAGCTGAGTGCCAGAGCCTCCTCCATGGGTGGGTGGGCGGGTGGGTGAGGGCTGGTGTGTGTGGGGAAACACCAAGAAACCTGCCTTGGCCTCTCAGCTTTCCCGTACCTTCCAGGACCCAAAGTACTTGCGGGGGAACCAGCTGCATCTCCATCAGAACCAGCTCTCATAACCCAGATGCTCAGCCAAGCAGGGGCTGGATCCACGGAGGACATTGGCAGAACCTGTCCAGGAAATTGACCTATATCTGTGTCCCCCATACTGGAGGTGGGACCTGTCTGCAGCAAGTCCTCCAGCACCACCTTGAACCATGAAACTGCAAACTCACAGGGATAGAGCGATCTTTGCCCTGGCGCATGGGCATTGCATTTTAAAAACTGGGGCTCCTACATTGGAGTGAGTCCCAGTGACAGCTCTCCCCTGGAGTAAAGAGGGATGAGCAGACTGCCACAGGCAGGCTGCAGAGGTGCGCAGGTGGTGGCAGGATGCTAGCAGAGGAAAGGGGTTTTGTAGGGAAGGGAGGGGAGGATGGGTTTCCATCCCAGGTGTTCCAGGATGGATTTTCCATCCCACAGTGTTCTGCGATGGAACTGGGGTGTTGCCTGAACTCCTCCAGCACTTGTCCATCCCTCTGCCAGCAGACTGGCTCTGGTAGGGATGTACCAAGCCATGTGTGCTTCACAGCAATGCCATGGGAGCATGGTTTGTGCTGGATCCCTCACTAGAGATGCTCACACCTTGCGAGCAGCACCGTGGGGACATCCCTCATGTTCCAGACCCTGAGGAGCCTGAAGGGTGCTCCTGCTAGAGGTGTGGGACAGTTGGGGCTGCTGCCCCTCCACTTTGCTTTGTGTCTGAGGCAAATGTTCTGGGGGCTCCCCCATTCCCCCACCTGCCCACCCAGGGTTGGAAAGCCCAGGAGCAATCTCTCAGTAGTTCTCCCTTCCCTCTGAAGTGGAACTGTGCAATTAAATGGAGAACAAGCATGCCTGTCTAGCTGAAAAAACTTAATGCCTTCCCCAAGATGGAATATTTTACCGGCTCTGCTCTCCCAGAACGATTAAACCCCAGCCACCCCCTCCTGTATTAATGGGTTCCTTTTCTTCACACCGTAGAGAAGCCTGGCTCCGTAACAGGAATGGCTGTCCGTGTTCTCCCCTCTGGAGCCATTGAGCTTCCAGGGAGGTTTGAGCAAATTGTATTGTCTGCCTTTATTGATGATTTTGCAGAGGCCGACGAATGCCATAAATCTGCCCTGCTGCTGGGATTAGTGTGGAAATAACATGGGAGGAAGCAGCCCACTCTTCCTGGGAAAACAAAAAGCAAGCTGGAGTTCCTGGTGCAGGATGCCCCATGCTGGCCCCAGCATAGCTTCATTGGCCAGCTGGCTCTGTTCAAGGCATTGCCATCAAGGATGCCTCTGTGACTACAGCTGGTGGCTTTTCCCAGTGAGGATGTTGGCTGGACCAAGGAGATATCCCCTTTCTTTGTCCATCCCTCCTGGGCTGCTGGTGAGATGCAGTGCCGTGGGAAGCAGGTGCTGGCAGTCAGCAGGAGTGGCACAGAGCAGCAGGTGATATCCTTGCCTCCTTTGCTACCATTGTTGCCCACCGAGCCAGGGCCAGGGTAGATGTGGCCAAGGTTCCTTCTGGGTTAGGGAAAGGCAAGATGGCTTCAATACCGTATCTGGAGCCCTGGCCCCACACTCCACCAGACATGGCGTCCTCATCTGACAGTCCTGGCCTCTGTCACTGCTGCTGTGTCAGCCATGCAGCCCCAAGCCAGTGTCACCCCTAAACAGGCACTGCGGGGGGCCACTAGTCCTGGCTTGGAGCCATAGCATGGGCTGAGATTTCAGCCCCGGGACCTGAGCTGGGGCTGTGGGGGCCCACAGCAGGGTTGTGCAAAGCCTTTGGCTGCTGAGGGAGGGAGTCCCTCCCCCTCTGCCACCTGTGAGGCTGGATTGGCATGAGTTTGACTTCCACTCGTGGGCAAGCCCCATGCTGCTGTCAGCACTGCCAAGTTCTGCATCACTGCTATGGAGCTGTGAGGTGGGCAGGGGTTTCTCTCCGCATTTGTTGACCCACACCTTGTCCCCAGATCAGCCTGAACAAGGGAGACGAATACTGGTGGAATGCCATCCTAGAGGGCGAGGAGCAGATCGACATTGACAAGATCAACAAGGAGCGCTCCATGGCCACGGTGGACGAGGAGGAGCATGCTGTGCTTGACCGCCTCACCTTTGACTACCACCAGAAGCTGCAGGGCAAGCCTCAGAGCCATGAGCTGGTAGGTGCTGGCTACCCTGTGCCACCAGCCCAGTCTGGCCCTCCCACCTGCCCTTCAAGGGTCCCATCCCCAGGAAAACGGGTCCCATGGCTCTGCTCCATCTCACAGCTTCTCCTCGCACAATGTCCCCCCACATTAACATTTGGGGGGTTTGAGGTTCTATGATCTGTCTTTTGCTGTGCACTCCTGTCTTCCCTTTCCTGGCACCTTGGCAAGTGCCTGTGAGCCCAGATCCCCTGTACCAGGAACGGGCCTGATCTTTCCCAAGCTGGCCCTGCTCAGGGATGGATCCACATGGGTCTGGGCTTGCCCCACCCCAGGAACTGCCCGGTGCGGCCCTCAGTGCTGTCTGCCGTTTCCCAGGCAGCGAGGGGGAGCACAGAATTGGTGTGTGCCCTTTGCAATGGCTGCTGCCAGCCAGGGAGGAGGGGGGCTGCTGCCCATACCCCTTCCCATGGGTCAGATGACCACACAGCCCCAGCACCTGTGAGATGAGTGGCAGGGGAGAGCAAGGGGTGTGGGGAACAGTGTGGGGTCACCCCCGGCTGATGGAAGCCTGCGGCCTCTTTGCAGAAGGTCCATGAGATGTTAAAGAAGGGCTGGGACACCGAGGGCTCACCATTCCGCGGCCAGAAATTCGACCCCTCCATGTTCAACATCTCTCCCGGTGCCGTGCAGTTTTGACAGTGGCAAAAACTGAAAAATAAAGCAGGGAGAGGAGACCTCCTCCACCTTGGACGCCACCAGGACCCTTGTACCCAGCGCCAGTGCTAGGACTCACTGATCCATGCTGCCAGCACCCATCCATGCTGTGTGGGAAAGCCTGAGGAAGCAGGAAAATTTTACATCCTGTCACCACAGCAACCTGGGCACCAGGACCCAACCCCTCCCCTCCCCTCCCCTCCCCTTCCCTTTCCTCCCCTCCCCTCCCCTCCCTTCCCCTCCCCTCAGTGCTGCCGTGTTTTTCTGGAAGAGAGGGAGCGCCTTGGGTCGCGTTGGGTGACATAATTATTATTTTTGGTGGATGAGGATACTGCTTTTGGGGTTTCTGGGGATGCAGAGCCCTCCCTGCCCCAACACTGGGCAGCTTTGCTTCTGACAGGTGGAGACGGATACAGACAGCAGGGATGGGGGAGCCTACCCCTGCCTGCTTCTGCCAGCACCCTGCCCACCTGGCCCCACAAATCCCCTTGCCAGCCCTGCTCCAGGGTATCCCAGGGGGCCTGTGCTGCCCCTGCCCTCTACCCAGCCCCGTGGGAGGCTTCCTCCTGGCTTCCCCCTCCTTCACCTCCTCACTGGAGGGTTGTCAGGTCACCCGAGGGTGGGCAGAGAACACATCCATCTGCCAAGGTTTGCCCCCCCTTCGTCAGGGAGCAGCAGGGGTGTTTGCCACAGTTCTGGTGTTTGGGTGGGGCTACAGGCCCATCCCTCATAGCCAGCAGCTGGGCAGGAGCATCAAAAGCATACGGGTTTCCCTGGCGTGGTACTTTGGGGTCTGAGAGTGGAGACTACCTAGGAGAATAGGCCCCACCTAGGCGCAGCCTGGCTTTCTCAGCTTCCCACCAGCTCTCCATCCTGGGGTGTGTGGTCTGGGGGACCCCAGTCATTGCCTTGTCCGGTTCTCCCCCCCACAGTTTGCAATAAACATGTCTCTCCGTGTGGCCTATGAGTGATTCGGTGCCACCCCTGGGGAGATGAGTGTGCCCGATGATGAGTGTGCCCTATTCCCCACCATCACCTTGCATATGGGACAAGGACAGGGACACCCAAGCGGGATGCCTGGGGTGTCTGTCTGCCAGCATGGGCTCCAGACATTGGAGTGAATGTTGGGGTGGATGTGGGATTACTGGGGGAGAACAGAATTTGGGGTCCCTTAAGGGTGTGGATTTGGGATTCCTGAGGGCAGAGGGAGTGGATTTTGAGATTCCTGGGAGGGGCTAGATATAGGATACCCCGAGGAGGGCTGGATTTATGGGTTACTTGGGCATGGGGATGTTGGAATGGGATCCTGGGTGGGGGGCTGGATTTTGGAGTCGTTGGGGTGTGGTATGAGATCTCTGAGGAGAGGTGCTGGAGTTTTGTGTTCTTGGGGCAGGGGAGTGGATATGGTATCCCCTAAGGCTGCTGTGGGTGGTGGGTGCTTTGGGGGTACATGGTGGGTGCTTTGGGGGTACCATGAGGTGTCACCCACCACTCTCCCCGTCTACCCCTCAGCCAGTGCCGGCATCTCCTGGTGCTGATGCGCGCACTGGGCCCGCGGCACCCCCCCCTCCCCCCCCGGCCGCCTACGGTTCCCATGGCAACAGCAGCGCCAGCCGCCCGCCGCCCACCCTCGCCGGGGGGGGGCGCGCCCACCCGCCCCTCCGGGTGGGGGAGACCTCCCGCTGTCCCCAGGCCCTGGGGCTACTGGTAGCCTTCAGAGTGGCCTTTTGTGTGTCCCCCGCACCAAAATCCAGCCCCCCGCATTATGCTGCTGACACTGGGGGGCTTCAAGGTGCCCTTGGGGGACGCAGGGGGGTGACTCCCCGCCCCACCGCCCTGTCCCGGGTGTTTTGATTATGGAGGGGTTCGAACCTGGAAGGGTTGTTTGGGGTGACATTGGCGCGGGAGGAGGGGGCTCAGTATTGAGAGGAATAAGAGGGAAGTTCCCAAAGGGGGGGGGAATACATGGCATGGATGTGGGGTCTTTGAGCGTGCTATCTGGATATTGGGGTCTTTTAGGGGGAGAATGTGGGATCCGGAGGGGGTGCTGGCTTGGGGTCCTTTGGAGGGAGGGTTTGTGAGATTCTTGGGAGGGGTTTGGATGTGGGTTCTTTCGTGGGGGGTGTGGATGTAAGTCTGGATTTGGGGTCCTGGGGGGGGATCCGTCAGATGGAGCCTGGAGACAGGGCTACTTAGAGGGGGAATCCCAGGAAGGGGCATCTGGATATGGGGTCTTTAGGGGTGGGGGCTTGGTCCCCCACTCCCGGGGGTAATTTGGGATAAAGGAGTCTTGGGGTTGGGGGTCTGGTTACGGGGCCCTTGTGGAGACAAGGGGGATCCCCCCGGTGTGCGGGGGCAGGTCCGAGTTGGGGGTTGCCTCGGGGAGGCGGTTGGGGGGTATTCCAGGCGTGGGGGGGGGGGAAGCGGCGGGGGCTGTCCCGGGCTGGAGCCTCCCCCGGCCCGGCACCACCCCCCGCCCCCCCGCGCCGGGCGGAGCCGGAGCCGAGCGGAGCCGGTGCCGGGGCGGCTCATTGCGGCGCGGCGCGGCGGCAGCATGGCCACCACCGTGCCCTGCACCCGTTTCACCGACGAGTACCAGCTCTACGAGGAGATCGGCAAGTAAGGGCGGCGGCCCCGGCCCCGGCCCCGGCCCCGGCCCCGGCCCCGGCCCCGGCCCCGAGGCGCGGCGTGGGCGGGGGGCGCTGCCCGGGGCTCGGGAAGCCGCTCGGTGCAGACGTGACGCATCCCCCCCCCCTCCCCCCCGGGATGGGACACCCGCGACTGGCCCCCCCTAGCCCCCCTGGGACCGGCCCCCCCAGCCCACCCCCCCGGAACCGGCCCTGCCCAGCCCCCCCCCCCTCCCCCGTTACTGCCCTTCCCCCGGTATTGGCCCTGCCCCCCCCTCCCCACTGGCCCCCACCCCTTATACCGCCCCCCTCCTGGGGCCTTCCAGCCCTCCCTGGCGGCCCGGACCCCTCAGCTCCTCCGGGCACCCCCTCCCCATAGCCCTCCCTAGTCCCTGCAGCCCCCTTGTTCTACAGGGTTCCCCCATCCTTATGGATCCTCATTTTTACAGACTGTCCTGATCTGTCCTCATCTCCCCAGCCGTGGTCACCCCAGATCCCTCCGCCATCCCTCCAGGTCCCCTGCAGTCCCCAGTCGCCTGTCCCTAGAGACCCCCCACTCAGTCCATATAAGCTGCCCTTGACCCTATGGACCCTCCATCTTTACAGACCCCCCAATTCCTCCTTAACCCCCCCGATCTTCACAGATCTCCCAGCACTCCTAATCCTGGCTTCTGCAGACCCCCTCAGTTTTTAAAGCCCCCTTGTTCCAACAGAACCCCCATTCTCACAGACCCCTAATTCCCACAGACCCTCTGCATCCCTACAGACCACCCTCCTCCACATTCCCTGGTCCTTAAAGACCCCCAGCCCTTCAGATCCCCCCAAAGCTCCTACAAATCCCCAGCCCTTATAGCCCCACTGGTCCCTGCAGCCCTCCCAAACCCTCCACCCCTTCCCCCAATCCTGATTGACATCCTCCTCCCTAGTCTGTACAGCCCCCCTATAGAGACCCTCCATTTTTCAGACCATCCTTGAGTATTTATAGGCACCTGCTTCTTTTAGACTTCCTCCCCTTTCAGGACCCCTTTGTCCCTCACCCTGATGGATTTCCCCATCCCTGCAGCCCTCCCCATCTCCATAGACTCCCCCCCATCCCTCTCCCCTCTGGTCCTTATACACCATCCTTCCCCCATTCCCTATGAGACCCTTTTGGGCCTTATATAACTCCCCAAATCCACTCCCCCTTTGGGTCCTTATAGACTCCAACCTTCCTGGGCCCCCCGGGCCTTAAAGACTCCCAGGTCCCCTCTGCCTCCCGAATCCTTCCAACCCCCCGGCTGTGCCCCCTGCATCATGACCCCCTCGGGTGGGTGTTGTGGGGAGCCGAAAAGGTGCTATTTCAGAGGGGGTTAATTTGCCCCCAAGGCCATGGGGGTTGCAGTTCCCCCCATCCATGGCCAGGGATTGGGGGGGAGTAAAATGAGGCAGGGGGGAGGAGGTCAGACCTCTTGTGAGGTCTTGTGAGGCACCAGCACTCCCCTATATCGGGGGAACATTTTGCAGGGGTAGCTGTGATCCCTTTGGGGGAACCAGTAGGGAGAACATGGTGCCATTGAGGGCTGTTCCTTTGGTCTGCCCAAAATCCAGCCCATCCTGGTTGCCATGGCAATGTGGTCCTGTTCCCCCCCCCTCCTATCTCTCAGTGTAGCCTTCCAGCCATCACGCATGTCCCCCCCCACCGGGATTGGGGGGGACATTGCTCTGGCCCAGGGGGAAAACATGCATGGCCAAGGCCATGACAGTGTGCCCCTCCTCAGGGGCTGGCACCCACTATGTCCCCTGTCCCGGGGGCCACATGGGGAAGGGAGGGGTCAGGGGTGCCAGGCCCTGGGAATCCCTGCTTGTCCCCTAGTGGAGAGAGGGTCCCCACTGTTGTGGCCAGCATGGCACCCTTGGTGTCTGGGGACATGGGGCGGTGGCAGAGGACAGCCAGGCCCTGTCCTCTACCCAGGGCACATGTCCCACATGGGATCCTCTCCGTGGCAGGACTGGGGTGCTGCTGGTCTCAGCCATGTCACCACTCTGTTGTGGGGATCCCTTCTGTGTGCCCTGACGCTGCCATGACCCCCCCACCAGGAGGGGCCTGTCGGGCAGGGGACAGGCAGGGGATGTGCAGGGACGTGGGTCCTGGAAGGAGGACAGGTGCTGATGGCACTTGGAGGGGCTGTAGGTGCTTCTGCCTGGCATGGGCATGACCATGGTTTTCTCATGGCTGTCCCTGTCCCTGGGGTGTTGGTGGCTGCCAGCTCCCTATACTCACAGCTGGGTCCTTTGCCCACTGCCACCATCACCACTTGCACCACTGTCACCATCATCACTGTCACCGCCACTACCATCATCACCATCACCGCCACCACCACGGCCACTGCTGCCATCCGGGCTACCCACTGTCCCCATGGCAACGAGCTGCCGGTGCTGGATCCTTCCTGCGACCCCCCCACCATGATGGCACCGAGCCCCTCCTCCAGCCTCTTCCCCCCAGCAACCCCCTAGTGCCCCCCCAGCGCACCCACGGCAGGGGCTCAGAATGTCAGGGCCCTCCCTCCCCACCCCCGGTGTTGGGGTTCACCCCCTGGTGCTGAGTCACTGCGGGTGCAGTCCCCCGGCCTCGGGTGCTGAGTCACGGGTGGCAACCACCCCCCACCCACCCCCAAGGTGCTTTGGGGCGTGCTGAGCCTGTCCCTTCCCAGGGGGGCTTTCTCGGTGGTCCGACGCTGCGTCAAGCTCTGCACTGGCCATGAGTACGCTGCCAAGATCATCAACACCAAAAAGCTCTCAGCCAGAGGTAGGATCCCCAGGAGCCCTGGGACTCCCCCAGACCCCTCTGGCACCCGAGGGGGCCAGTACCACACATCCCTGGTACCTGTGATAATCCCTGGTGCCTCTGGCACCTGTGACACCTCTGATACCCCTGGCTCCCGTGACAGCTGTGATACCAATGACCCCTGTGGTGCTGATGAGACCGGGTGCCGGTGGGGGAGGGTGTGAATGCTCCAGGGGGTGGGGTCTGGTCCTGCCCATCCCCATTATCCCCCCTGCTGCCTCCCCCAGGGCTCCTCAGAGCTTCCTCTGTCCCTGAGGTGTGTCCTGCAGATACAGAGGTGTGAGCAAGTGGCAGGGGGGAGGGGTGTGCACGCACAGGTGTGAGCTCCGTGTATGCATGTATGTGAGCTGTGTGTGCACAGGTGTGTGCAGTGTGTATCTGGGCAGGTGTGTGATGGTGGGTGTGTGCACACATGAGCAGTGGGGGGGTACCTGTGTGTGCACAGCTATGTATGTGTTCACGGTGCTTGCCCATATGTGTGTTCATGGAGTGGGTGTACACGTGCTGGTGTGCACACGCTTGCAAGCAGGGGGTGCCTGAGTGTGTGTGCAGAGGTGTGTGTGCTTGGTGTGCACGCAGGTGCGAGCAGAGTGTGTCAGCAGGGCTGCAGGTGTGCATGTGTCAATAGTGAGTGCCTGTGTGTGTGTGCATACACATGAGGATGGGCACTGCTGTGCGTGCGCACCTTTGAGCAGAGTGGGTGCCTGTGGGGTGGGGTGGGGTAGGGTGTGCTCTCAGCTCAGCAGTGGGGATGTGCAGATGTGTGCAGATGTGGGATGTGTGACAGTGGGGGGGGGATATAGGTGTTTAGGATGTGCACCTGGAGTGCAGCACAGAGTGGCACAGGGTGAGTGTGTGTTCTGTGTGTGCACACACATGTGTGTCTGTGGCCGTGGCTGTATGCATAGGTGTGAGCAATGAGTGGAGGGGTGCACACATGTGTGGGAACTGTGTGTGAGCTGTGTGTGTGTGCACACATACATGTGTGCAAAGAAGTGTGTGAGCAGGTGCACACACCTGTCTATGTGTCTGTGTGCTCTTGTATGCAGACACACCCAGAGGTGCAGCTGCACATGCAGGTACACTTGTGCATTCATACAGTGGCTGTTGCAGACACGTGTAGAATCACACACAGGCACAGCTGCACAGATGTACACGCCTGCACACACCTGCAGAGACAGGGACCACCACACACAGGACTATGCCTATGCCACACTCCACATCACACACAAACACAGGCACAGTGATGCACATGGGTGCAGCCACACACACTTGTACACCTGTGCACACAAGTACAACCACAGAGCTGTACAGCTGCACACACAGGTACACACAGATACAGCCACACACAGGCACAGCTACGCACAGGCACAGCCACGCACAGGCACAGCCATACACAGGCACACCCATGTGTGTGCATAATTGCAGGACATGGATACCCCTGCACACCCATCACATTTGCGCACCCACACACCTGTATATCCACACACAGGTACAGCCACAGGTGCTTGCACACATGTGTACACCCATCCATACTTCTGTAGGGATAAGCCTCACACATGGGCTCACACATAAACACATACACCTGTGCACACCTGCACAGTGTGTGCATGCCTGCCCAACCCGTGTGCACAAACATGCAAACCTGTAGACACTTGCGCATGTACACACCCAGACACACATGCACAGCCCACCCCTGCCCGCTGTGCATACCTGCACACCCCACAGAGCCACATGCACTCCCACATGAGCATCTATGGCTCCTCTTGCTGGGGTTGGGCTGGGGGCAGGTGATAGTTGGGGAGGGTGGAGGGGGCAGGGCAGGTACCCCCCTGACTGCTGCCCCCCACCAGACCACCAGAAGCTGGAGCGCGAGGCACGTATCTGCCGGCTGCTCAAGCACTCCAACATCGGTGAGTGACTGGGGACACCTGGGGGTTCTCACCACTGTGGACCTGCTTGGGGACACCCAGGGACACCTTGAATGACACCCTGGGGATACGCTGAGTGTCCCTCTGGGGATGTATGGTCCACCCTTGGGTCCTGCTGAAGGCCATGCTAGGGACACGCTAGTTGTCTCCAAAAGGGGACATGCTGGGTGTCACCCTGGTGACACATGGGGTCTTGCCCTGGGGTCCCTCTGGGTTCCACCTTTAGGACACTG